>NC_053392.1:613757587-614057587 GCF_905171765.1 Bufo bufo
TATACTGTGTATATACTACAGAGGACAGTATACTGTATATATACTACAGAGGACAGTATACTGTATATATACTACAGAGGACAGTATACTACTACAGAGGGATCTGGATAGATTGGAGGCTTGGGCAGATAAGTGGCAGATGAGGTTTAACACTGACAAATGTAAAGTTATGCACATGGGAAGGAATAATGCAAGTCACCCGTACATACTAAATGGTAAAACACTCGGTAACACTGACATGGAAAAGGACCTAGGAATTTTAGTGAACAGCAAATTAAGCTGCAAAAACCAGTGTCAGGACGCTGCTGCCAAGGCCAATAAGATAATGGGTTGCATCAGAAGGGGCATAGATTCCCGTGATAAGAACATAGTCCTACCACTTTACACATCACTAGTCAGACCACACATGGAGGACTGTGTACAGTTCTGGGCTCCAGTGAACAAGGCAGACATAGCAGAGCTGGAGAGGGTTCAGAGGAGGGCAACTAAAGTAATAGCTGGAATGGGGCAACTACAGTACCCTGAAAGATTATCAAAATTAGGGTTATTCACGTTAGAAAAAAGACGACTGAGGGGAGATCTAATTACTATGTATAAATATATCAGGGGTCAGTACAGAGATCTATCCCATCATCTATTTATCCCCTGGACTGTGACTGTGACGAGGGGACATCCTCTGTGTCTGGAGGAAAGAAGGTTTGTACACAAACATAGAAGAGGATTCTTTACGGTAAGAGCAGTGAGACTATGGAGCTCTCTGCCTGAGGAGGTGGTGATGGTGAGTACAATAAAGGAATTCAAGAGGGGCCTGGATGTATTTCTGGAGTGTAATAATATTACAGGCTATGGCTACTAGAGAGGGGTCGTTGATCCAGGGAGTTATTCTGATGCCTGATTGGAGTCGAAGGAATTTTTTATTCCCCTTAAAGAGGGGAAAATTGGCTTCTACCTCACAGTTTTTTTTTTTGCCTTCCTCTGGATCAACTTGCAGGATAACAGGCTGAACTGGATGGACAAATGTCTTATGTACTATGTTACTATTCATGATAGAAACTACTATTTTTGTCCGCTCTATCTTTCTTGCGGGGCCGCAGAACGGAAATCAGAAATTATGAATTTCAAACAAATTGATATTAAAATATTTTGTTTACTTTATTTTTTTATAAACGTGTTGGGCAGGTGATTTTATCAAGTTTTGGAATATACTGTATTTTTCACCGCATAAGACGCAGGTTTTTTTCACTGAAAGTGAGGGGAAAATGTCCTTGCGTCTTATGGGGTGAATACTAATGAGCGCTTCCATTATAGAAGCGCTCATTAGTACCGCAGGACCAGGAAGCGGTGAAGGCTTTGTACTCGCCGCTTCCTGGTCCTCCTCTGTCGGCTGTGCTGTGCGCCAGTTCACAGCACAGCTCACGGAGGAGGAGGAAGAAAAGCGCTGGCAGTGTGGAGCGGCAGCGCCCAGAGCAGGAGAGGTAAGTGATTTTTTATTTTTTTATTTCATGTCATCTGAGGCATGGGGCACATCTGAGGCAATGGGGGCTGATCAAACGAGGCATGTGGGCTGTTTAAAAGAGGCAAGGGGGCTGATATGAGACTGGGGCTGATCAAAAGAGGCATGGGGGCTGATATGAGGCTGGGAACTGATCAAATGAGGCATGGGGGCTGATCAAATGAGGCATGGGGGGCTAATTTGAGATTGGAGTCTGATCTGAGGTCTGAGTGGGGTCTTGTTTATATTGGGGCTCATTTCTGAGGTCTGATTGGGGGTCATTCACTTTGGGATTTGAGCTGAGGTCTTATTGGGGTCTTATTAACATTGGGGATCTGAATGGAGCTGTGATCTGAGCTCTGATTAACATTGGGGGTTTGAGAATTGCTGATGGTGTCCTCTGGGTCAGGCAGCTGTGTAACTACATCCGCCGCTTCATCCCTATATGCTTTATTGGTCCCTGGCTCAGGTGCAAACAACAGTGGTGCTTAGTGTCATCATCTACCAACGCCCAGATAGACATATTCTTAATTTTTAGAAGTCCCCTCTGCTTACAAAGGCTGATCAAAGCAGACTTATGTAGCCACCATCTTGCCAAGACGCAGAGAAAATGATTGAAAGTATGTCATAATAAAAATAAGTAATACAATACAACCTGAAGATCTTTTATTGTGTGGACTCCCTTGAATGTTTTTGGCCAACTGGCCTTTCATCAGAATACCCGAGTGCTGCATTAATGTTGGGAAGTAAGAAAGTGGGCGCCTCAAGGAGGAGACAGAAAGGCCACAAGTAGTGGGGCAAAAGCCCCTGTGAGGCTGTATGGGTATGCCATATATGTCCCCCAATGTCTAGTGTAGAATCAAAGTGGATTTTCAACTTAAACATTGTGGCCCCCATCAGATATAAATAACGTGGTGGAGCTATTTGGCTTTTGATTAAGAGGAGTCTGCAAGTCTCCTATCCCTCTCTACCGTGGAAAAAGAGGATGGGTATATAAGACAGCAAAAATAGAAGGACCATATCCCTTACGAAGGAAGACGCTCTATCTTCTGAAACACGTAGGTTTGTGGCCCAGCAGCTGTCCTTAGCCTCTAGTGATGCCACTAGTGCTCAGCTTTCAAACAAGGAGCTGGGCCTGCCAGCCACCACCTGCTCCCTTTATCGTTCAGTGATAAGCTGTACCGCAATGGTTTTTTTGCAGCACTACCTTAGTATGATGCAGTTGTGCCAGTGAGATAAATATTTGTTTTACAGCTTCCACATCTTGGTCATCTTCCTGTGGCAGTTGAGGAACCACACAGACGATGTCATGTGGGCAGGGAAATGGGGTTTTCACAGACACAGCTAGAGGATGAAGCTGATACTCATTGTGGCAGACATGATGATGAAGAAGCTGGCCATGACCAACCAATGGATTATAGGTTGGAAAACAAAACTGGCTCCTCGAACACTTCATCAAGCATGGAAAGCTGCATGCCTGGTTGCTTGTGTGCTTGTCATCAGGCAAAGTTATGACATGTTGGGGACCCACATGGACAGAGTTCCATAGAGTTGGAAGTGGAGTAGGATTAGAATGAGAACTATGGCTGGAGGAGGAGGAGTTGGTGGTTCAGGGGGACATGGAACTTTCCCAGGCACAGATAGGAGATGAGGCTCACACATTTGTATTGCAGACGTGCTGATGATGACACTGGCCATGACCAACTATTGCAGTGGAGAGCAGCGCCTGAAAGAACTGGGTTCTTGGGCATGCTGTTGAGCTGCATCCTTGGTGGCTTTCATAGTATCGAGTAAAGTGATGATTACTGGTCAGCCATGCTTTAAACCTTCACCATCAAAGCAAAATGGGGGAATTTTTTCTAGCTTCTGATAGGGAGGCAGAATTGGCGCATTACCAGGTTACACCCTATACCTAGCTTACAGCAATTTTAACTGAGCAGATGCCTACCAGGAGGTCCATCTCTGCTCTCTGGTAAGTCACTGTTCAACTACCTCTGCTACAACAAGTAGCAGATACAGCAGCACCAGAAGCAACCAGTAAAGTTTACTTAAAGGGTAACTGTCATATTTTTTTTTTATTTGCTAGTTTATTAGAGCTAGGCATGTATACCTGAGTTAGTCTGTCAATGATTATCAAAAGATCTGTAATTACCTTATAGTACCAGCTTTCATTAATGTCTCCTGTCCCTTTCCACTGCTCCCTTAAAAGACGGTTGCTATGGCTTGTCTGTCTCCGGCTAAGAAGACGGAGGGGCGGGCCTTCACACTGCATGCCTGCATTAGGCTTCAGAGTGAGGGGGCGTGTCTCTCGGTAATCCAATCTGATTGGCTGGCAGAAAGCTGCTGGCTACAGCAAGTGTGTATGGGAGGTGAGGGAAAGCAGTTTTGGCCACAGAGAACTGGCAGAGGAGCCATCTTGAGAAGATCCTCATAATGTAGGATTCAAAACAGCCGTAACTAAGGGAAAAACTAAAGGAAAACAGTGGTAAGTGAAGAAACTAAAGATTGCTTTATGCATAATGCTGCTGCAGCAGTAACATATGCTAAAATTGTTTTTTTGATGAAAATATGACAGTTATCCTTTAACATGATGGAAGTTTTTTTCATCCACTGTACCAAGCTAACATATATCAGTAAACTGTGCGATCCAAGAGGCTTAGTTGTACCTCTCCTGTGCCTTTTACTGCTGCTTCTGGGAACCTCAGCCTGCACAAAGTAAATATAACAAACCTGAAACTGCTCCCATAAAAGGATTTGTTTTTACTGCTTTTGTAATAAGACATTTCTTCTTCACTTTCCAGGCCAATCGGGAACACTATCACTGGCACATGTAGTGGCACTGGTAGTGGTGGACTAGATAATATACAGTCAGGTCCATAAATATTGGGACATCAACACAATTCTAAAATTTTTGGCTCTATACACCACCACAATGGATTTGAAATGAAACGGACACGATGTGCTTTACCTGCAGACTGTCAGCTTTATTTTGAGGGTATTTACATCCAAATCAGATGAACGGTGTAGAATTACAGCATACAGTGCTGCCCATAATTATTCATACCCCTGGCAAATTTTGACTTAAACCAGCAAGTAATTTTTTTGACGGGAAATGACATAGGTGTCTCCCAAAAGATAATAAGACGATGTACAAGAGGCATTATTGTGGAAAAAAACATTTTCTCAGCTTTTATTTACATTTGAGCAAAAAGTGACCAGTTGGTGTAAAAAAGGAGAAGCCTTCAACCCAAAGAACACCATCCCCACTGTCAAACATGGTGGTTGGAACCTAATGCTTTGGGGGTGTTTTTCAGCCAATGAACCAGGGAACCTAATCACAGTAAACGGCACCATGAAAAAGAGCAATACATGAGGATTCTCAACGACAACATCAGGCAGTCTGCAGAGAAACTTGGCCTTGGGCACCAGTGAGCATTTCAGCATGACAATGACCCAAAACACACAGCAAAAGTGGTGAAGAAATGGTTAGCAGACAACAACATTGATGTTTTGGAGAGGCCCAGCCAGAGTCCAGACTTAAATCCAATTGAGAATCTGTGGAGGGAGCTAAAGATTAGGGTGATGGCAAAAAGACCCTCCAACCTGAAAGATTTGGAGCTCATTGCTAAAGATGAATGGGCAAAAATACCTGTGGAGACCTGCAAAAAGCTGGTCTGCAATTATAGGAAGCGTTTGATTGCTGTAATAGCCAATAAAGGCTTTTCTATTGATTATTGAGAAGGGTATGAATAATTCTGGACTGGACACTTTTTGCTCAAATGTAAATAAAAGCTAAGAAATGGTTTTTTTTTTCACAATAATACCTCTTGTACATCGTCTTATTATCTTTTGGGAGACACCTATGTCATTTCCCGTCAAAAAAATACTTGCTGGTTGAATAAAAGTAACTTTAAGTCAAAATTTGCCAGGGGTATGAATAATGGGCATGTATGGCCTTTTTCACACGGGCGTTGCGGAAAAATGTGCGGGTGCGTTGCGGGAACACCCGCGATTTTTCCGCGCGAGTGCAAAACATTGTAATGCGTTTTGCACTCGCGTGAGAAAAATCGCGCGTGTTTGGTACCCAAACCCGAACTTCTTCACAGAAGTTCGGGCTTGGGATCGGTGTTCTGTAAATAGTATTATTTTCCCTTATAACATGGTTATAAGGGAAAATAATAGCATTCTGAATACAGAATGCTAAGTAAAACAGGGCTGGAGGGGTTAAAAAAAATAAAAAATCATTTAACTCACCTTAATCCACTTGCTCGCGATGCCCGGCATCTCCGTCTGACTCTTTTACTGTATAGGACCTGTGGAGAGCATTAACTATAGTTTAAGGACCTGGGATGACGTCACTCTGGTCATCACATGGTACGTCACATGATCTTTTACCATGGTGTATCACCATGGTAAAAGATCATGTGACGTACCATGTGATGACCGGAGTGACGTCATCCCAGGTCCTTAAACTATAGTTAATGCTCTCCACAGGTCCTATACAGTAAAAGAGTCAGACGGAGATGCCGGCATCGCGAGCAAGTGGATTAAGGTGAGTTAAATGATTTTTTATTTTTTTTAACCCCTCCAGCCCTGTTTCACTTAGCATTCTGTATTCAGAATGCTATTATTTTCCCTTATAACCATGTTATAAGGGAAAATAATAAGGTTCGGGTCTCCATCCCGATCGTCTCCTAGCAACCGTGCGTGAAAATCGCACCGCATCCGCACTTGCTTGCGGATGCTTGCGATTTTCACGCAACCCCATTTATTTCTATGGGGCCTGCGTTACGTGAAAAACGCACAAAGAGGAGCATGCTGCGATTTTCACGCAACGCAAAAGTGATGCGTGAAAATCACCGCTCGTGTGCACAGCCCCATAGAAATGAATGGGTCAGGATTCAGTGCGGGTGCCATGCGTCCACCTCCCGCATCGCATCCGCGCGGAATACTCGCTCGTGTGAAAGGGGCCTATGGCTGCCAATGGAACTGGTTCTCTTGTATTTATTGATGATGTGACTGCTGACAAAAGCAGCAGGATGAATTCTGAAGTGTTTCGGGCAATATTATCTGCTCATATTCAGCCAAATACTTCAGAACTCATTGGACGGCGCTTCACAGCATACTGCAAAAGCAACCAACGTTTTTTAAGGGAAAGAAGTGGAATGTTATGCAATGGCCAAGTCAATCACCTGACCTGAATCCGATTGAGCATGCATTTCACCTGCTGAAGACAAAACTGAATGGAAAATGCCCCAAGAACAAGAAGGAACTGAAGACAATTGCAGTAGAGGCCTGGCAGAGTATCACCAGGGATGAAACCCAGCGTCTGGTGATGTCTATGCGTTCCAGACTTCAGGCTGTAATTGACTGCAAAGGATTTGCAACCAAGTATTAAAAAGTGAAAGTTTGATTTATGATTATTATTCTGTCCCATTACTTTTGGTCCCTTAACAAGTGGGAGGCACATATGCAAACTGTTGTAATTCCTGCACCGTTCACCTGATTTGGATGTAAATACCCTCAAATTAAAGCTGACAGTCTGCAGGTAAAGCACATCTTGTTCGTTTCATTTCAAATCCATTGTGGTGGTGTATAGAGCCAAAAATGTTAGAATTGTGTGGATGTCCCAATATTTATGGACCTGACTGTATATTCTTTAAATCAATACCAAACCTGTGGCTACTCTCCAAAACAAGATTATTTTGGTCAGCTTGTTAAAAAAGCCATTTTTATCTTCTGATACTTCCATGTTTATTTAAACACCATCTGGCATCTTCCCTCAAAAGGGATAATTTTTGCACTGTTTAATTTTAAAAGGCATTAAAAAATTGACGGTGCAGGGTGTTTTTAAACAGAATGCTTGTTACCCCTGGCTACCATCCGAATGCCTATAGCCAGTTGCTTTGACATTACTAATGTCTTAGCATGAAAGAGCCTGAGAGGGGTTGGATACAGTTCTAGAAGACCTCAGGGTGTCATACACTACTTTTCAAGGCAATCAGGATATTTTTGATTAGGATCAAATTGAATCTGACACCTGCTTCGATCAAATATGGCTTTGAAGTTTTACGTTTTCAATTGACTCCAGCCATTTTCAGAAACATTGGATGGACTGGACATCCACAGTCTCATGTCAGAAGTAGGGATCGACCAATATAGATTTTTTTTAGAGCCGATACCGATAACCTGTGAACTTTCAGGCCGATAGCCAATAACTTATACCGATATTCTGTGCATTTTTATTTTTGAAAAAAATACAATTTTCTCTTACGGCGTTCACCACATAGGAGATTTTTTTCAAATATATTTTAATAGTTTGGACTTTTCGGACGTGGCGATATGTGATATGTTTATTTATTTATTGTTTATATATTTTATATAGTCAGTAGCTTATTTGTTTGGTGCATTTTCTCTTGGTGTCTCATATGATGCTTTGCTACATTCCCCGTAGCTTGTCCTTGTGGTGCATGTGGACCACGCCGACGTCCTCCATTGTATGCATATTTTGCTGGGGATAGTCGATAATTGCGGTCCACATGCGGCTGGGCTGCTCCCCCAATCTAGACACGCCACCGTGTCAGGGGCTGAGCAGCTCCTCCAAAATTGCCACTATTTTTTTGGTGTTTCTGTTTTGTTTGATTTGTAGTGTGTGTGCCTTCACCTGGCATTCTAACACTCTTTTGCACCTGTTATACCTCCTTCACAGGGTCTGATATGGGTGTGGCTCACAGTATGGTCTTATTCACATTGCACCAGTATCCTTGCTGGGCAGTTGTGTGGAAGCTTTGCTGTGAGCTGGATTCCATCACCCTCAGACCTTGTTCACACCATAGTCAGAGTAGTGGTAGGAACCCTTTGCCATGCTGAGTGACCGTGACGTGGTGCATGAAGGGCTCCGATATTTTCCTGACTGGAACATATTGGCGAAAGTCTCAGCTTTTTAATACCTGCATTTATGACTTCCCAGTATAGTCAGTAGCTTATTTGTTTGGTGCATTTTCTCTTGGTGTCTTATATATTTTATTTGTAAAATTGGGAAAGGCGGTGATTTATACTTAATATTTTGGTGAGGTTTTTTTAAACTTAAATTTTTTTTTTTAAACTTTTTATTTAATAACTATTTCCCCCTTAGGGGCTAGAACTTGGGATCTTTTAATCCCTTGTCCTATTCACCCTGATAGAGCTCTATTAGGGT
Source organism: Bufo bufo (assembly GCF_905171765.1). Lineage (NCBI taxonomy): Eukaryota > Metazoa > Chordata > Amphibia > Anura > Bufonidae > Bufo > Bufo bufo. Next base: position 613,766,278 of record NC_053392.1, read on the forward strand.
AAATAGGATCTCACACTGTCCCTGCTGCCCTGTGCACAGTACACACAGCAGCAGGGAGATGTCCATGGCAGCCAGGGCTTCAGTAGCATCCTGGCTGCCATGGTAACCGATCGGAGCCCCAGGATTACACTGCTGGGGCTCCGATCAGAAGCTGCCAATGCACCACCAATGAGAGGAGGTGAGGGGACCCTTTGGCCACTGCCACCAACCAATGACTTTAATACTGGGGGGGTTGAGGGGGGGGGCACACTGCAGCACCAATGATTTTAATACTGGGGGGTGGGGTATAGGGCACACTGTGCCACAAATGAATTTAACACTGGGGGTTGGGGGGACCCACTGCGCCACAATTGATTTTAATACTGCGGGGTGGGGGCGCACTGTGCCACCAATTATTTTAATGGTGGGTGGTAGGGCGCACTGTGCCACCAATGATTTTAATACTGGGGAGGGCGCACTGTGCCACCAATGATAATTAACGTTTAATACAGGAGGTGGGTGTGTCGTCACAGAATCACATAGCCGGCACCCTTCCTCTGACAGGAAGCTGCGATCAGCGCAGTGCGCCCGCCCCTCCTCCTCCCATCTCTCCTCATTGACAGCGTGGCACAGGGGGAGGGAAAGAGTGAATCCTTCTCCCCTGTGCTGCTGAGGGAACATGAGCGCACTGACAGCAGCACGCTCATGTTCTGTGATAGCGCCCTGGACGCATTATCGACATTTCGGCAAGGTTAGATTCCGATACTGATAACGTTAGAAGTCATGAATATCGGACAATAATATCGGTAACTCCGATAATCGGTCAATCCCTAGTCAGAAGTATCCAGTCATTAACATCTCTTTGTCAAATGGACGCCACCATTTGGCTCCTGTTTGTACGAATGCTCATTAGTGACAACCTGCTTGTGTAAAGGTGTTGCTAATTACCCGATGAATGAGTGCTTTGCTCGTTTTTTGGGTACTAGGATCGCCCGTGCAGACACCTTTGCCAGAAGCAGGTTGTTCCATCTAAACAGCACTCTGCTGGTGCCAAACAATGATTCTGCATGTGGACAAGCGATGGCATTAGTGCAGGGGCGTAGCTAAAAGCTCATGGGTCCTGGTGCAAGAGTTCAGCTTGGGCCCCCATCCCTCAGTGTTTGTTGGCAACGGGCAGGGGAGCAGAAAGCCTTCCTGCTGCCTGAGGCAAACATTCTTAATCTAACCCCTTCCCTCCAGCCAGAGGTGTAAATTGATCAGTATGCACTTTCTATAATGCCAGTGTCTTATTTCGCACAAGGGTCTTTGGGCCCCCTCAGGCTCCTGGGCCCGGTAGCGACTGCTACCTCTGCACCCCCTATAGCTATGCCCCTGCATTAGTGATTGCTCATCTCTGTACTGTGTAAATGCAGCTTTCTCTTCCATTGATGAGCAAGCAATTGTCAGGAAGGAACACTTCCTTCCCGGCAATTGCTTCCTAAATCGGGCCATGTAAAAGGGTCTTAACTCATAACATGTGTCTATTCATTCTACTATGCTGCCTCTGCTTTCACTGTGTTGTCTATTGACACTGGGATATATTGTAGTGTATGATCCTGAAAGAAACACCAGCAGTTATACAAAAGATTATGTTTTGGAATCCATACAAACAGCTCATGAACACTATGATGATTTCTTTGGTCTTTCTGTAAAGAAAAAGGTGAGGAAGAATACAGGGTCACCATCCTGGACCAATGCCAGCAAATGATTAATCTACTAACTACCTTCTTTCAGCACTCCGGTTAGTAAATCTAAGGCTAACCCTACATGTTTACCAGAACCTGTAGTGAGTCCAGCTGCTAGGGACCCAGATACGTAATGAGGCAGCAGAAAACAGATGCAAGCAGGCCTATCAGATGCCAAGGAGCAGCAGGAGTAAAACAAGCCAAAGTCTACGACAGGAGAGTCAGTAGAAGCCTAATCAGTAGCCAAGGGGTTACTCCAGAAACAATCCATGTAGTCAAGCCAGGAGAATCTTTAGAAAACTAATCAGTAGAAAAGGGTTAAATCTTGAAACAAACCAAGGTCAATACAACAGTAATGTAGCACTGAACACACAACTAACACAACAGAACAAACAACGAATAGGGGCCAGGAACAAAATCACAGGCAAAAAAAAGCCAGATAGTGCCAGACTTAAATCCTCTGCCTGTCTCCGGGATTGGATGTGGACCCAGAAACCTGATTGGCTCCACATCCAGAAATGCAGATAGGTTGACCAGTCTGGGCTTGGCTGGTTGGCATAGCAACCCTCCTAGAACCGCTGTGCACTGGATCAGGACTAGGTAAGTTCCTTTCACTTTATTTTTAATTTTTTTACAAGTGCATGTGATTTACTTCCTGAAATGATATTTTCTACTATTTTATATGTCCTATATTCTTTGTTACATTGCTGTTTTTTGTTAATTTAAAAAAATATACCATATATATTTTTGTAAAATTAGAAAATGTTTCTTTTTCCAGGTAAGGACATGATGAGAGACTGTAATGGACATCAAGATAACAGTGACACACAAGCAAATTCAATAACTCCTAATATACCCATAGACCTTCATAGCAGAGATCAATCAACTGACACCACTGGTAACAATAATATTTTGTCTAATCAGTCACTGATTAGTAAAACAGGAACTGGATATGGGGAAATATTACATGGAAAACAGATCACTATGATTTTAAACACTAACCAGTGTTTGAATGAAAGAATTCACAACGACGAAAGGCCATTTTCATGTTTGGAATGTGGGAAGTGGTTTAACAAAAAATCTAATCTTGTGGAACATCAGAGAATTCACACAGGAGAAAAGCCATATTCATGTTCAGAATGTGGGAAACATTTTACCCGTCAATCAGGCTTTATTCAGCATCAGAGAACTCACACAGGGGAGAAGCCATTCTCATGTTCAGAATGTGGGAAATGTTTCGGTCAGAAAGCAAGTCTTGTTAAACATCAGAGAATTCACACAGGGGAGAAGCCATTTTCTTGTCCTGAATGTGGAAAGTATTTTAGTGAGAAATCATGTCTTATAGCACATCAGAGAGCCCACACAGGGGAGCAGCCATATTCATGTTCACAATGTGGGAAATGCTTTAACCAGAAATCAGGTCTTATTAAACATCAAATGAGAACTCACACAGGAGAGAAGCCATTTTCATGTCCTGAATGTGGAAAGTCTTTTGGTCAGAAATCCAATTTTGAGAGACATCTAAGAATTCACACAGGAGAGAAACCATTTTCATGTTCAGAATGTGGGAAATGTTTTGGTCAGAAAACGGATCTGGTTAATCATCAAACAGCTCACACTGAAAAGCCACTTTCGTGCTCAGAATGCGGGAAATGTTTTAGCCACAAATCAAGTCTTGTTAAGCATCAGAGAATTCACAAAGGAGAGAAGCCGTTTTCTTGTTCAGAGTGTGAGAAATGTTTTCATCGGAAATCAATTCTTGTGGAACATCTAAGAATTCACACAGGGGAGAAGCCATTTCCATGTTCAGAATGTGGGAAATGTTTTAGCCATAAATCAGGTCTTGTTAAACATCTTTTGAGAGCACACAAAGGTGAGAAGCCATTTTCTTGTCCTGAATGTGGGAAATATTTTGCTCAGAAATCAAATCTGGTGCTACATTTAAGAATTCACACAGGAGAGAAGCCATTTTCATGTTCAGAATGTGGGAAATGTTTCAGACAGAAATCAGGTCTTGTTAAACATCATATGAGGACTCATACGAGTGAAGCTATGTTATGAATGTGGGAAATGTTGTAGTCAGAAAGATTCTATAGAACCTGAAATGAACTGTACTTGCATAAATATGTTTAGTTGTAATTATTACCACTGGGGTCACAGCAACTTGCATTGGTAGTGAGTTATCAATGGCTACTTGAAATATAGATACAATAAAAGAAATAAAGTGACTCCAAAATTTCAGTTACTGGATGAATTACGGTACTTTCACATCTGCACTTTCCTTTCCGGTATTGAGATCCATTATAGGATCTCACAACCGGAGGAAAACGCTTTAGTATTGTCACTATTCATTGTCAATGGAGACAAAACTGAACGAACGAACGGAACGGAGTGCACCAGAATGGATTCCATTTCGTTGCAACCCCATGCCAGACACAAAACCGCTGCAAGCAGCAATTTTGTGTGTCATGTGATACTGATCAAGACGGACCCGGCATGAAACACAATGCAAGTCAGTGGTCAATGCAAATCCATTTTCTCGGACACAAAAGAAAACTGATCCGGCGCCCATTGACTTACAATGGTTTTAGTGTCGGATCCGTCTTTGTTATTTTGAAGATAAACAACCAGATCTGTTCAGAACTGATGCAGCCAGTTGTATTATCATAACGGAAGCGTTTTTGCTGATCCCTGCTGGATTTAGCAAAAACACTGATATGAAAGAGGCCTTACAGTGGCATATAAAAGTTTGGGCACCCCCGGTCAAAATTCCTGTTACTGTGAACAGATAAGAAAGCTGAAGTTGAAGATGAAACCTCCAAAAAGGTATAAAGTTAAAGATGACACAATTTTTTATTTTCATCTTTTACATTTTCCAAATAACAAAAAAGGAAAAGTGCCTGAAGCAAACATTTGGGTCCCGGCATAGTTAGTACTTAGTAGCACCACCTTTGGTAAGTATCACAGCTTGTAAATGCTTTTTGTAGCAGCCCAGAGTCTTTCATTATATTGTTTGAGGGATTTTCATCTATTCAATGCAAAAGTCTTTCAGTCAGATTTCTCGGCCACCTTGCATGCTCTGCTCTTCTGAGGTCTATCCACAGATATTCAATGATGCTCAGATCAGGGGACTGTAAGGGCCATGGCAAAACCTTCAGCTTGCACCTTTTAACCCCTTAAGGACCGAGCTCATTTTCATCTTAAGGACCAGGCAATTTTTTGCAAATCTTACCAGTGTCACTTTATGTGTGAATAACTTTAAAAAGCTATTACTTATCCAGGCCATTCTGAGATTGTTTTTTTGTGTCACATATTGTACTTCTTGACACTGGTAAAACGGAGTTAAAAAAATTCTTTTTTATTTATAAAAAAAAAAAATCACATTTACCAAAAATGTTGAACAATTAGCAAATTTCCAAGTTTCAATTTCTCTACTTCTATAAGGCCTCTTTCACACGGGCGTTGCTGAAAAATGCGCGGGTGCGTTGCGGGAACACCCGCGATTTTTCCGCGCGAGTGCAATACATTGTAATGCGTTTTGCACTCGCGTGAGAAAAATCGTGCGTGTTTGGTACCCAAACCCGAACTTCTTCACAGAAGTTCGGCCTTGGGATCGGCGTTCTGTGGATTGTATTATTTTCCCTTATAACATGGTTATAAGGGAAAATAATAGCATTCTGAATACAGAATGAAAAGTAAAATAGCACTGGAGGGGTTAAACAAAATAAAAAATAATTTAACTCACCTTAATCCACTTGATAGCGCAGCCGGCATCTGCTTCTGTATTCTTTTCTTTAGGACCTGGCTAAAGGACCTTCGATGACGTCACTCCGGTCATCAGATGGTACGTCACATGATCTTTTACCATGGTGAATCACCATGGTAAAAGATCATGTGACGTACCATGTGATGACCGGAGTGACGTCATCCCAGGTCCTTAAACTATAGTTAATGCTCTCCACAGGTCCTATACAGTAAAAGAGTCAGACGGAGATGCCCGCATCGCGAGCAAGTGGATTAAGGTGAGTTAAATGATTTTTTATTTTTTTTAACCCCCTCCAGCCCTGTTTTACTTAGCATTCAGTATTCAGAATGCTATTATTTTCCCTTATAACCATGTTATAAGGGAAAATAATAAGGTTCGGGTCTCCATCCCGATCGTCTCCTAGCAACCGTGCGTGAAAATCGCAGGGCATCCGCACTTGCTTGCGGATGCTTGCGATTTTCACGCAACCCCATTCATTTCTATGGGGCCTGCGTTACGTGAAAAACGCACAAAGAGGAGCATGCTGCGATTTTCACGCAACGCAAAAGTGATGCGTGAAAATCACCGCTCGTGTGCACAGCCCCATAGAAATGAATGGGTCGGTATTCAGTGCGGGTGCAATGCGGTCACCTCCCGCATCGCATCCGCGCGGAATACTCGCTCGTGTGAAAGGGGCCTAATACATAGTAATACCTTCAAAAATAGTTAATTTACATTTCCCATATGTCTACTTCATGTTTGGATAAAAAAAAATTTGGGCGGTGCGGGGGCGTTACAAGGCTTAGAAGTTTAGAAGCAAATCTAAAATTTTTCAGAAATCTTTCAAAACCCACTTTTTAAGGACCAGTTTAGGTCTGAAGTCACTTTGTGAGGCTTACATAATAGAAATCACCCAAAAATGACCCCATTTTAGAAACTATACCCCTCAAGGTATTCAAAACTGATTTTACAAACTTTGTTAACCCTTTAGGTGTTCCACAAGAGAATTTCAGAATTAAAAATTTTTTGGGCAAATTTTCCATTTTAATAAATTTTTTTCCAGTAACAAAGCAAGGGTTAACAGCCAAACAAAACTCAATATTTATTGCCCTGACTCTGTAGTTTTTAGAAACACCCCATATGTAGTCGTAAACTACTGTACGGGCACACGGTAGGGCACAGAAGGAAAGGAACACCATATGGTTTCTGGAAGGCAGATTTTGCTGGACTGGTTTATTTACACCATGTCCCATTTGAAGCCCCCCTGATGCACCCCTAGAGTAGAAACTCCCAAAAAGTGACCCCATTTTGGAAACTACGGGTTAAGGTGGCAGTTTTGTTGGGACTATTTTTAGGGTACATATGATTTTTAGTTGCTCTATATTACATTTTTGTGAGGCAAGGTTACAAAAAATTGAAATTCGGAAATTTCATCACCATTTGGCAATAACTCTTGTGGAACACTTAAAGGGTTAAAAAAGTTTGTCGCGGCAATACCTAATATGTCTACTTTTTAAAATTTAAAAAACATTTTAGTATCTCCATAGTCTGAGAGTTTTTTTTTTTTTTAGTTTTTAGCCGATTATCTTAGGTAGGGGCTAATTTTTTGTGGGATGAGAGGACTGTTTTATTGGCACTATTTTGGGGTGCATATGACTTTTTGATTGCTTGCTATTATACTTTTTGTGATGTAAGGTGACAAAAAAATAGCTTTTTTTACACCTTTTTTTTTTTTTTTACTGTGTTCATCTGAGGGGTTAGGTCATGTGGTATTTTTATAGTTCAGGTTCTTACGGACGCGGCGATACCTAATATGTATACTTTTTTAATTTATTTTATTTTTACAAAATATAAAAAAATATATATATTTTTTGTTTTAGTACAGGCATCCTCAAACTGCGGCCCTCCAGCTGTTGCAAAACTACAACTCCCAGCATGCCCGAACAGTCTACAGGTATCAGCCTACAGCAGGGCATTGTGGGAGTTGTAGTTTTACATCAGCTGGAGGGCCACAGTTTGAGGATGCCTGTTTTAGTGTCTCCAAAGGAGCCATATTTTATTTTTATTTTATTTTTTCTGGGCGTTTGTCTGTGGCCAAATAGAATTAAAATTGGGGAAGTGGATTATAAATTTAGTACTCCATAGAAGTGTGGTACTCCCTGAAGCAACCGCCAATGCAGAGGCCCGGATGATCGGGGCTCGTGTCACACTGAGTGGTGGTGTCCTTCCATATCCCCCTCCTGTGACACATTCTGCACTTTTTTTGGGACCGTCCCTTCTTTCCAGTATGGGGGACCACACCTGGCCTCCTATTTATAAGTCAATGTCTGGCCCTTTTAAACAAGCATTGGAACAATGACTTTAACGATAGGTCTAGGGAAATTGAAGATTCCCTTTACAGTCATGCAATTTAATTTAACCCCTTAGTGACCACTTTTTAATAATGTAAACAAAGGGGGTTTTAGCTAAACAACTGGCTTTAATCAATCAGATTCATTACATGTACCCAAAATGGTGCATTGAAAACTATAACTTGTCCTGCAAAAAATAAGACCTCATACAAGTACATTGATGAAAAAACTAAAAAGTTCTAGCTCTTGAAATACGATTTAAAAAAAATGTGCATGGTCACTAAGGGATGAATGGTGTAACTAGCTAATAAAAAAAAATCTGCCTGCATTCACCTGAAAAAAGCAGTAAAGTAAAGGCCACACAGGGTCTCGCTTCCACCTAAGTTGCAGTCAATTACTTTATGTCAGGCAAGATCCATCCCTGGTAACAGAGACTCAACAGAGGGCCGAGAGGAAGTCGGGGGTGTCAGAGCTACCTGAGATTGTGAGCCTTATTAAACAACAGCATCTACATTGCTTCTGGATATGACAGGAGCCTCCTGTGTGCCTGTAAGTGTGATTTCTCCCTGCAGAAGTTCTGTCAGATCCAGAGCTGAAAACAAATATGGGAAAGTAAGGAAAAGGATGTCACATGCAGTACAGTGCTGGCAGAAGGGAGAGACTCCCCCTCCTTCTGAGTGAAATGCATCTAGCTGTGCAGCTGAAACAGGAATAATAAGGCCGCAAAAAACATTAGGGAACCCCAGACATAACCTTTATAGTTATGATTGTACAAGAAGCACAGCCACTATGCAAACGTTTTTTTTGAACACTCAGGTATGCATTAAGCTTTTCCTTATGGAGACATTGGAGTTGGAGAAACTTAAAGGGGTTATCCAAACCCTATAATGACCGCCCCAATGCCCCTCATATGAATTATACTTACCTGCTCCCTGGAACCCGGGTTGCTCTGGATCCCTGTACGGCTGCTGCTGCTTCACCCACAATGCTAGGGAGGCTCGTCCCCGTCGGGGATCCAGAGCGATGTGAGTTCTGGGGAGCTGGTAAGTATAATCCATACAAGTGGGCCAGGCATTGGGGGGGGGGGCTCATTATAAGGCTTGGATAACCCCTTTAATCTCAAGGGTCTTTCACACAGCACAGATGAGGGGGCAAAAACCCCAGAAAAGCTATACACAGATCTTGATTTCAAAGTCATTGTTCTAAGACATTGACCATTAGGGTAAATAGCCAATAGGTGCACACTAGAGAGCCGGCTTTTGTCATCCTGTAAAAAGTTTGTTTACATTCCCTTTTTTCAGGGAACATAGCCTTGCCTCTAAAGGTCCCCATATATATCACTCTAATTTTCACCCAATCTTTTTGTTCTCCAGGCAGACACTTTCTCCGATCTCCCCATAGAATACACATATGGAACATGTTTGGCCAAGCCAAACGTGTATGAGGCAGTCAGGAGGGATGGCTTTCGGCCAAACAATCGCTCAGCAGACAGACATTGAATGTGTATGCCCAGCTTTAGGCTACCTACACCAAGCTGGCAGTCTCCACAAAGAGAACTTAATTTCTCTAGAAGCTGCTACCATGGAATGCACACATTGATGTGCCTTACTTTTTGGATTGTTCTGAAAATCATTTTTGGCCTTTTAAATTCTGTTTGTTTGTTTTTTGTTTTATTTAATTAATAGTTTGTGAAATACCTAGTGTCCAAACTATCAGAACTTATTATTTAAAATATAATAATTTTTACTCCCTGAGGCCAGTTCCAACTTTTGTGTTTTAACCCCTTGGAGCCCAGGTCAATGGTAACCTTGAGGACCATAATTATTTTCTCCTCATTGCATTCTGACAGTCAGAACATGTTTTTAGAAGAACGAATTGTACTTTATGCAGTTGTCATTTTTGGTATATAGGCATTTAATTTATATTAATATTTATTTAGGCAAAACAGTATGACAAAAAAAGCTATTTTGCTGCTGTTTCATTATCTTTTATGGCATATATTTAGCTTAATAAATGTTATTGTATTGAAAAACAGATTTGAAACAGTGACTGTACCAAATATATATATATATATTTTTATTTATGTTGACTTATATTTCATAAAATGTATACCTTGTAAAAAAAAAGGTTTGTTTTTTTTTACCAATATTTTTTTTTTCTAAATCTATAGGGGAAGTTTTAATAGTTTTTTTTAACTGTAATGTTCTGTATGCCAGTGCACTAACCTGAGTACACTCATTTGTTAGGGCATGCTGAAGTATTCCTTAACAGTAGTAAATATGGTTTTTGGGGTCCTTAAAGGTCCTCTGTCAGCAGATTTGTCCCTATGACACTGGCTGACCTGTTAAATGGGCACATGTAACAGGTCAGCCAGTGTCATACATACAAATCTGGGGTACCCCATCAGCCTTTAACCCTTTGAATGCGGCATTTAACACTGATCCTTATAGTTAGAGCAGGGCTGCTGCTATGAAGTACAGCCATTGATTGCCCTACTTCTGATTGCACAGGGTTCACTAATCCTGATCACCCCGGGGATTGCCTACTGCTGAATACAAGCATATTTGTTTGTGTCCTCAATGGGTCGTATTATGTTTTCCATCGCCATGATCATCCTGTTCTCCTTATAATACTGTATCAATATGGTCAATCAAGGGGCAGGAAGAGGGCACAACAAGCATGACTTGGAGGATGCAAGACTTTCAAAGTGCGCATTCGGCTGGCCCAGGGAATAAAGTTCATTTTTACAGCAACTCTAAAACACAAAAGAAGAATTTGGGCACCATCGGGAACAATATTCTTGAAGGAATAAGGTAATGAGCATAGCTAAATGTTGAAAATCTGGGTCAGGTTCCCTAAATTCCCCATGATCCATACAGTCAACTCTCTGCATGGAATGATGCAGTCTTCTGTGCTATTCCATGCAGTAAAAAATGCCTCAGTATATACCGCCAAAGAACACACTTCGGGGTCCTGTCGGTATAGTCTGTGGGTCTAACATACAAGTTAGGTCCAAAAATATTTGGACAATGACATAATCTTTATGATTTGGGCTCTGAAATGTTTAGGAATTGCAACAATTTTTCTACAAAAACTCCTCTCCTCCGGAGCTCAAAAGTTATCGGACAAACGAACATTACCATAAATCCAATTTTCATTTTTAATACTTTGTAAAGAATCCTTTGCAGGCAATGACAAACGCCTGGTGTCCTCCTTTGTGACGCTTTGCAAGGCCTTTACCGCAGCTGTCTTCAGTTGCTTCTTGTTTGTGGCTTTCTGTCTTAAAGAGGACCTTTCATGGGTTTATGGGAGACAAAACAGCTCACCTTCTCCCTGGCTGTCACGCTCTCCGCTGCGATAGGACAGCGCTACAGCCAGAGAGGAGACGCCCATTGAGAAACCCGGCCGTCTCCTCCTCCCTGTACCGATGGTCTAAATCAGGCATCCTCAAACTGTGGCCCTCCAGCTGTTGTAAAACTACAACTCCCACAATTCCCTGCTGTAGGCTGATACCTGTAGGCTGTTCGGGCATGCTGGGAGTTGTAGTTTTGCAACAGCTGGAGGGCCGCAGTTTGAGGATGCCTGGTCTAAATTAACATATCAGGTGCCAAAAACAGCGGTGGACACAGCACCGGAACGGAGGGGTATTTTAGAATAAAAAAGTGCTTGCATCTGTAGGGGCCATCCTATCTGGTAAGTGTAAGGAAATTATGTCTATATCCACATACGTTCACATATATATGTAATAATTCAGCCTTATATGCTTGTATTAAATATGCAGAGTTCTTCTTTAAAGGAAATATTTTATACTCTTATGACAGCAAGTCTAGTAACAAAAGCTAAACAGGAAATAGAGGTCGGTAGCTTAAAACCGCATGGCTAGAAAGAGATATGCAGGCTTTAGCAAACAGATAGATTTTACATTGATACGGGTTATGTATATAAGCATTTTATATCTTGACGTTCACCTCTGGTTTAGATAAGTGAAGGACATTTTTTATCAGGTATATGTTGGTACAAAATAAACGAAGATAATTCCGCGAAATATCTGAACAAAGCTAAAGTCAACAAAGATTATGGTTAGATATCTTAATTCCAAGAATTATAAATGCATCACATATGTATCTTGTTTCTAGGAAATTATCATGACTTTTTCACTAAGGTTGTATAGAGGTGAGATTAATAAATTCGTTACCTGATTGGATTAAGCTTAGGGGAGTATATGATAATCTTGTGGTTTGCATCTATAAATTGTCCACGATGTCTAATAAAGTTACAACCATTTTAAACCTATCAACGTGTATTGGTCTTTAGTGGTTGCCCGGCCGGAGGTTCACCCACAGACAAACCAGGGGCCCTTTCAATTGGTAGCAGAGGATGGTTCACTGACTATCCAGGTGAGTAAATAATTTCTGCCACTATTTATGTTGGTTGGAATGTTTCTCTCCTGGATACGGTGAATGTCTGATGTATACTGGATGGCAGGTTAGTGATGGCAGGTTAGTTTAGTGTTCATAGGACTGTGGGACAGACACGAGGCAGCACTCAGTGTTCTGCGTATCCTGATAGGAGCGGCGTCTCCTATAGGCACAGTGGTTGGCAGGGGATGTTGTTCCAGGAACATACATCATATTGATGGCAGGGAATTTTTCGAATGCAGAACTAGTCTCTTCGAACGTTGGCAGGGATTTTTCAAATGGGATTAGTCTCTCATTTGACGGTTTATTGAGTTAAAGGATAACTCTGGATTTATGTGATTGAGTTAAAGGATAACTCTGGAAATATGTGAAACAAGGTACCCGGAATATATGTATAAGGAAAAGGAATACATATGGAAAAAAAAAAAGGGGTGAGGGAAACGCATACATCTGAATGCAGATGTTGGTTTCTAACTCACTAGGATTGTCTGTGGAGTGAATTGTTTATTAAACATAACTGTACAGTTAAAACTTGGAAAGTGACATTGAATACTGCAGTCTATTAAGTTCGTAAATGGTGTTGCCCATATAAGATATTTTTACACGTGTTATAAGAATATTGTGCTAGTGGAAAATCTGATTGTGCTGACTTAATTGATTCTCAACATAACAATACTAACACAATTAATTCCTGCTATTTGCTGCTATTTCCGCTTCATTGTTTGCTGCTTGAAAATATATGTATAGAGTTCATTGTCGATTTCATTATACATTATGGGTAACGACGTGGGAAAGGATCTGGATGGTGAGCCAGAGACCAGACCCACACCGCTACATTTTGTATCAGGCACCTGTGGGATTAGTGTAACTGATCCATTTTGGGTAAATATCTGTGACCGCAGTCAGCAACTGCGTATTACGCAGATCAGCGATGTCGGTCCCCGCAATGAAAGTGACTGGGAAGAGGTTAAAAAAATGGTGGGGCTGCACCCAAAATATAACTATCCCGTTGGTGCCTGGGATGAAGATTATATGAAAACATGTTTTAAAAAATGGGAGAAGGCATTAAAAGAATATAGAAAGAGATTTCCACCAACCCATCACATATACCTAAAACAAAATAGAGAGACAATTAGTAAAAAGGAAGAAGTCCCATGGTCAGAAATTCTGCCCGCCTTGCCAGAAAAGCCACCGGCATATGATGTGACGGTATTAGAACCACAAAAGGCAATACTCCCAGCTGTCTCTACAGAAAGCATGCTACAAGTCCCTTATGATAAGGTCCCCTGTCCAGAACAAGCAACCGCACCGGAATTATTATTATTTTCTGGTGAGAAACAAAAGAGAACTGGGCTATACCCAGATTTGGGGGATAGAGATTCCCTTTTGAGTACTGCAGTTATAGTGGCAGCAGCACTTATGGAGCAAGCAGATGTAACTCCACAAGTCAAACAGGCTAAGGAAAAAAGAATTGAATATAGAGAAAGCATGGGCAGTTATGTACAGGAGCTGATTCAACTGAGGGATAAACTAAGGAGAGACATAGTCTACATTAAACAACTTCCCCTTCAGGATGTCTTTCCCGTCATATATGATCAAGAGGACCCAGATGATACAGACCTTCCTAGTGAGGAACAGATAGATGAATTAAAGGGCATTTTGGGAGGAGAGTGTGGCAGAACCAGAGCTGCAACTAACAAAAAAAACCAGCTGCTGACCGAGATAGGAAAACTAAGACAGGAGTACTGGAGGGTGAAGAAGGACTGGGAAACCAGGGCTCAGGAAGAGTACGATAGGAGGACAACAGGAATTGAAACACAGATAGAAGCGGACAGTTTAGAACATGGAATTCCCCTGGCAACCTCCAGTCCTAGAATACCTGGAATAATCCAACCCCTAGCAGATGAATTTTCCAAACTCACTCTAATACCTGAGGAAGGGGATAAGGAAGGGGATAGGGAAGGCACACAACTGCGGCTTCCCATGATTACTGTGGGTAGCACTGAAGTCCATATCCCTCTTCCTTTAGGATTAATGAAGGAACTGAAAGATATGTGCCCCAATCCAAAAAAGGACCCTAGAGCAGCAGCTATGTTTCTGCAGAAATATACCGCAGGGAGCCATTTAACTTTGGAGGATATTCAGATAATACTCTCAGCCATAGACCCAGACACTGGCTCTCAAATTGATCCAGGAAAGATAATGAAGGCATCAGAAAAAGAAGTTAGGGATGCAGGAGACAGAGATAGCCCCAAGGTTTGGAAGAAGTTTTGGGATAAGATAGGAGTAGAATGGATGAAAAGATACAAAGGGGATTCAGGTTTACACACAATGCTAAATACAAAACAAGAGCCGAAAGAGGATTTTTATAGTTTCTGTAAGAGACTGTTGGATCTCTACAGTAGTACAGGAATGAATTCACCTGAATTGTTCAAGACTACATGTATGACAAATGGGGACCCTAAGACGACACAGCTAATAAAATTAGTCAATAACGAATGGCTTACTCAAACAGTGACAGAATTTATGGATGACATAGCAAAACGCTCGGCTTCTGGTGTTTTCAATCAAAAGGGAGGAGTATTTCCATTGTTAGTGCAGCAGGACATACAACAGGAGTCTATATTGTCAGGTGGGGAAAGCAATTATATGATGATGTCAAGTTTCCCCCGGGGAAGGAATAATAGAAGAGGTCCGAGAAGTAGGGGCCAGGCAGATTACCTGGGAAGAGTAGAAAGAAATCAGAGACAGGGCTGTTTCATTTGTGGGAGTCTAGGTCACTGGAGGCGAGAATGTCCAAAGGTAAGAGATGAAGATAGGAGAGAATACAGAGGGAGAGGCGCCTCTGACTACCGAGGGGAGCCCAGACAACAGGAAAGACAGCAAGATATGACAAGAAGACAATCCCAGGGAGATCGTATTAACATACACTGGCCAGCAAAGGATGGGGGGAGTAGACAACCCAATTTGCAATCAGACTTACAGAGGTGGTCTGAGCATGAACAGTACCCGTCCCCACGGGGGAACAATTACTACTAGGGGTGCCCAGAACAAGTCCCATCCTTCATTATGCATTTTGTTCCAACTGATTGGCAAGTCTTACCACAAGTACTACTGCAAATTGATGGTATTAAAGTTAAGTTATTGCTTGACACCGGAGCAACGACTTCAAGTGTAAACAAAATAGACTTCATTAATGATAAATGCACCGAAGGAAGTTCTATGGGTATAAATGGGACGACAGTGATACATAAGGTGACAGCACCGCTCCCGGTTTGTACTCTTACGGGGGAACTAGTGACGCACATGTCTTTTGCAGTCCTACTAGAGTGCCCCGTTTGCCTATTAGGAAGGGATTTAATGGCAGCATTACAGATTTCATTGGTCTTTGACAAAAAGGGCAGACTGACAGCAACCTCAATGAAATGTGACCTGACAAACCCAAAGAGACGTGACATGAATGGGTTCTTTTTAAGCATACCAATGTCCCTGGAAAATCATCCAATTTGGGCAAAATGTAAAGACTCAGCAGGGAGGATTAACTGTGAGCCCTACCGGCCCTGTTTGAAGGAGGGGGTTATGCCAACCTTTCAAAAACAATACCCATTGAGTGAGGAAAAGTTAGAGGGTATAAAGCCACAAATTGAGAAATACTTGCAGATGGGAATTCTTAGGAAAATTGTCAGTCCCTGGAATTCCCCGATAAATCCCGTAAAAAAGGCTAATGGCACATGGCGGCTGGTACAGGATCTAAGGAAGGTAAACAAGGCAATTATCCCACTTCCCCCCTTGGTGGCAGATCTTACAGCTGTGTTCGGGGCCATTCCTGCGGGATCCAGATATTACACTGTAGTTGACCTCAGTAATGCGTTCTTTTCCATACCAGTGGCTTGGGATGCACAAAATCTTTTTGCTTTTCAGTGGGCTGATAATGGTCAGGTGACGTGGACCCGTCTCCCTCAAGGTTTTGGGGATAGCCCAGCAGCCTTTTCTATTGTATTAAAGGCTACATTGGAAGATTGGGAACCAAAGAGGGGATCCACCTTAATACAGTACACAGACGACCTTTTACTCTCCAATTCGGAGTTAGAAGCCTGCGAAATAGATTCAGGGAGTTTATTAGACCACTTGGCAAGCAAAGGACACCTGGTCTCGAAGAAGAAAATCCAATATGCAAGTACCCAGGTAGAGTATCTGGGGTGCATAATAGAGGCAGGAGAGAGAAAGATCTCACCCGCTAGAGTCAAGGCAGTGACCTCCCTAAGCAGGCCAAGGGACAAAGCTACAATGCTGTCCTTTTTAGGGTCAATAGTGTATTGTAGGCAGTGGATTCCCGATTGCTCCCATTGGGATTCGATCCTAAGAAAAACTACACTCACAGAAGCACCAAAGATAGTGGAGTGGACAGAGGACAGAGTAGAAGCCTTTGAGAGATTGATTCGGTCCCTGACCCAAGCCCCAGCCTTGGCCCTGGCAGATTATGGAAAGCCATTCCAATTATACTGCGTGGTATCTGGAGAAACCTATGCAGCGGTTTTGACACAGACACATGGGGGGAGAAACAGGCCAGTTTCATACTTATCGAAAAAATTACCTCCTGTAGTTCTTGGAATGCCTCACTGTCTCCAAGCATTAGCAGCCGCGGCTATGTCAGTAAAGGATGCTACTAAGATAGTCCATGGAAATACAATGGAACTTTTCACCACTCATACAGTCTTGTCCCTCCTTCAAAACATGACCACACAACACATGACAGCTCAGAGACTGTCCGGATATGAGACCATATTACTCAGTACGGCAAACCTGTTGATAAAGACATGTCCAGACACCTCACCAGTGATAAGATTGTTGCATACACTTTTGAGACTTAAGCGTGAAGGTTCTGACGAACAAGTAGACCCAATACCTGAACACAGATGTGATGAAATAATCTTGTCATGCACAACACCTAGGGAGGATTTAAAGGACACACCACAGACTGGCAGTATAGATGTTTTTGTGGATGGATCATGCACAAGACCAGATGACAGGACATACCAAACAGGTTACGCAGTAGTCATGCTCCCAAATCAAGTGATAGAAGCTGAACCAATTGTCACAACTTCAGCACAACAAGCTGAGTTGGTAGCGCTCACAAGA
The DNA here is from genome assembly GCF_905171765.1 of Bufo bufo. Classification (NCBI taxonomy): domain Eukaryota; kingdom Metazoa; phylum Chordata; class Amphibia; order Anura; family Bufonidae; genus Bufo; species Bufo bufo. Next base: position 613,783,634 of record NC_053392.1, read on the forward strand.
GCCTGTGAAATATTCGCAGGACACAAAGTGAATATTTATACTGATAGTAGCTATGCATTTGGAACAGTGCATGATTATGCATTAATATGGAAAAATAGGGGGTATATCTCAGCGGACGGGAAGAAGGTAGCAAATCAGAAATACATAGATCACTTGCTACATGCAATTCAATTACCGGAAGCCATAAGTGTGATAAAAGTGAAAGGACACTCTGCAAAGGGAGATTATCAAGCTATGGGAAACAACCTAGCAGACAGAGCAGCAAAAATGGCAGCCAAGAGAGACACGAGAAGGGAAAGTAAGTTATTATTCATGACAGACTTTGAAAGTGAAAACTGGGAGTCAGTAGTATATCAACTTCAGAAACAGTCCACCAGTGAGGACATCAAGTACAGGGACTGCAGACGACAGGTACAGGTATGTGGACAAAAGATCGGATATTGGGGGTTCCTACTGCATCAGCACCGCTCCTAATATCTTATCTTCATGGTCCAGGACATTTAGGAAAACAGTACATCTCAGAACATTACAAGTCACTGTTCTGTACACACCAATTGCAGAGATTGATAGACGATCTGGTCGATTCATGCATGACTTGTGCACAGAATAATGTTCAAGGAAAAGCACACGGAAGACATGGGAATCTACCACCACCTACAGGCCCTCTGCAAGATTTGCAGATAGATTACACACACATGCCAAAGCAACCCGGGAATATAAGATATCTGCTTGTCATAGTCTGTAGGTTCTCTGGATGGTGTGTAGCCATACCTACTTCAGGAGAAACAGCTGGAGTGACAGCTAGGGCATTGATAAATCAATGGATTTCGCTGTATGGACTCCCTCGGGTAATTCATTCAGATCAGGGACCTGCTTTCCAATCCAAACTAATACAAGAACTGACAAAGATTTTGGGTTTCCAGTGGAAACTCAACATAGTCTACCATCCCCAAAGTGCTGGAGTAGTAGAAAGAATGAACAGAACCATTAAGGATAGGTTAAAAAAGGCTACTTCAGGAACATTGAAAGATTGGCTGAAATTTCTACCCGCCATTCTCTACCAAATAAGAACGACACCAAATAAACAAACAGGGTTGTCGCCTTATGAAGTGTTATTCGGTCGACCCCCTAATACCCGTGAAGAATCGGATACTGACAGTAACATTTTTGCCTTGCAGGAACAGTACGTGAAACACTTGGTAGGTATACTCTCGGAAAATTATGATAAGGTTGCTGTCACCTTTCCTCCTCTTTCCACAGATCCAACTCATCCGTTCTTGCCCGGAGACAAAGTTCTGGTGAAACAACTAGCTGCCCGCCACAAGACTGGTCCAATTTACCAAGGTCCATTTGAGGTTCTAAGAGTGGCTCGAACGGCTGTCCTTACTGACCAGAGTCCACAGTGGATACACGCCAGCCGGCTCAAGAAGACGCCAGAAGGAGTCCCCAAGAAATTCCCCGGACAAACATGAGTCTTCCGGACAAGATGCCTACAAAAGAAATGGCTTTGATCATACCCCCGAGCCTGCAAAGTAGATATGAGCGATGGCTAAGAGGCTATCCAAAACCACTTAGTCCAAAAGATCCAAAGACTATGCTGGACTTGTATGAGGAAGAATTTATGTTCAGGGAGTATACCAATGAACTAGAAACTGATGACTTAAAAGATCAGAACTTTCCTGAACCGTTTAGTAAGCAGATGATTCAAAGAATGAAACTGTCAGATGGTGGGAGACAATGGATAAACCCTTTCTTCTTCCGAAGGGTACTGACATGGGGTGACAGGAGCAGGGTTGTCAAGGAAAAACCCCCTAAAAGAGAACTCCCCAGGCCACCCCAGTCTCCTTGTTCTACAACATCTTTTCTTGAAGAAACAGAGGAAAAAGAAACTCATACTGTTGATATAGACACTGAAGCAAAAACAAGTCGCAGGATCGGGATTATTAAGTGTCCATTACCCCTGTTGAACTTTTTGGCAATTATATGTACCCTCGCAATTCTTTATAGTCTAGTAGTGATAACTGTGAAAGTAGTTATGACAGACACACCGATACAAGTGAATGAAACCTTACATGAGAGAACAAAAAGATCTATATCTATATTTAATAGGCCCAATTACAAAAAAGAGAAAATCACCTGTTGTACTAAAAGAGGAAATAAATTGTCACAATCAATGTTAGATAGAGTTATAGGTTGGCATGAGCAGAAGAAAGAAGGGGTATGTAAACTAGACGCTATAATCCTAATTATCAGGGCGTCCCCAAAGAATAGTTCCCTATGTCTATCACCCAATCCAAGTGACAAAGCCACTAGGAGGAAAATACAGGAATTAAAGGGACAAGGAACTCAGAAGAGAAGTCTCCTCTCCGAGACAACCTTCAAATTAGATAACGTAGAATCATTAAACTGGCCAGACCCAAGTAATGTGCCACATCATTTCCTGCTAATGCATGAATTTGGTAAACAACAGTCAGAGGGAAAAGGAAACTGTTGGGTTTGTTCACACATGCATTCAGGGGAACACATTTATCCAATGCTAGCAAAACCTGTGCGCCTTCTTTCCCTGATCGACATAACAGATCTAGAGACAGTACAAATCACAACAACTAACAAACCATTCTTAATACAAGGGTATTCCGAGTCTCCAAACTTTTGTTTTTTAAATGGTCATTATTATTCTAGGGATGTGAAATATTTTGCTAATGCTAAATTCTGTGCAAATACAGACGTTAACTTCACACTGTTGGACATAGAAAGCTATATTACAAATCAAACAGTAGACATAAAAGGGCTCAATACAGTCGCCATTGCCGATGCCGATGAAAGAATAGAAAGAATGTTTCAGTACAATCTTACAGAATGTCCATCCTATAAGCCCCAGGTCAATCAAGGCCCATTAACTTCTTGGTTGAAGCAAATAAACAAAACGGACATTAAGTATGGAAGTACTGACCCTATTAACATAGTTCAGTGGATGTGTTTAATGGGGCTAAGAAGTGGGCAAAATACCTTCAGTGATATTCCAGCACCTCGTCTACCAAAGGGCTGGATAGTGTGTTGTGGGTTATGGTGCCATACTACAATCCCTTTTCCTAAAGATACTAGTTCAAGAGGTTGGTGCACTATGGTCCAACTCTTCCCATACATGAGTGCTCAATCAGGAAAAGAAGTACGGATGGGACCAGCCCATGGGGTGCTCATGTTCCATAACACACACAGGAAAAAGAGGGCACTGACGAGCACATGGGAAAAGTTTTACATGAGCATCTTAGGTCCAACAGGAACTGCAATGGCCCTAGTAAGAGTAGATGCCTTCCAGGAATTAGTCGAGAACTGGGTTAATATCACCACAAAAGACCTGGGGATGATAAATGAGGAAATGAGAAAAATAAGGATGGAACAGGAAGTGATTAGGCAGAGACAGGAGAGACTAATGATGGCAGTCACGGGACTGTGTGATCAAACAGAAAACAAACAAATCTGTTGCATTTATTTCTCTAACTTCACCAAAGAGACAAGGGACATTGAGGTACCAGATTACTATGAAATAATCAACAGTCATCAAGAGGAAAGGGAGAGATTACAAGGGGAATTACATAATATGCCTGGGTCATGGAACCCTTTTGACTTGATAGGAGATTGGACAGGAGGTATCTTCTCCGGAATTTTCAACTTTTTCAGAAAAGCAGGCATTGTTATTTTAATGACTTTGGTATTTTTACTCCTTATATATTGTCTAATAAAGTTCACAATATGGGGAATGGGAAAAACCTCTCAATTGATAAAGCGTAAGAAACCACCAGAAGATTCAGGTGAATATGTCACCCTTAAAAAGGAAAGTACCCTGAGAAAGATACCGAGAATTGGTGTGTGGTATAAGGAGTGATCACATGGAATGGGAATTCCATATGATCAAAGAGGGGATTGTAAGGAAATTATGTCTATATCCACACACGTTCACATATATATGTAATAATTCAGCCTTATATGCTTGTATTAAATATGCAGAGTTCTTCTTTAAAGGAAATATTTTATACTCTTATGACAGCAAGTCTAGTAACAAAAGCTAAACAGGAAATAGAGGTCGGTAGCTTAAAACCACATGGCTAGAAAGAGATATGCAGGCTTTAGCAAACAGATAGATTTTACATTGATACGGGTTATGTATATAAGCATTTTATATCTTGACGTTCACCTCTGGTTTAGATTAGTGAAGGACATTTTTTATCAGGTATATGTTGGTACAAAATAAACGAAGATAATTCCGCGAAATATCTGAACAAAGCTAAAGTCAACAAAGATTATGGTTAGATATCTTAATTCCAAGAATTATAAATGCATCACATATGTATCTTGTTTCTAGGAAATTATCATGACTTTTTCACTAAGGTTGTATAGAGGTGAGATTAATAAATTCGTTACCTGATTGGATTAAGCTTAGGGGAGTATATGATAATCTTGTGGTTTGCATCTATAAATTGTCCACTATGTCTAATAAAGTTACAACCATTTTAAACCTATCAACGTGTATTGGTCTTTAGTGGTTGCCCGGCCGGAGGTTCACCCACAGACAAACCAGGGGCCCTTTCAATAAGCATACCAGTTTCTAACACATAAAAAGGTCATCTTTAAGTTTTGTCTTAAGTAAGTGAAATGTATGTTCGATCAGGTTGAGATCTGGTGATTAACTCAACCATTGCAGAATATTCCACTTCCTTGTTTTAAAAAAGCTCCTGGGTTGCTTTCGCAGTATGTTTTGGGTCATTGTCCATCTGTACTGTGAAGCACAGTCCAATAATTTGCTGCTGCATTTGTTTGAATCTGTGCAGAAAGTCTATGGCTGTAAACTTGGCTGCTTCTGTCTTCAGTCATATCAATAACCACTAGTGAGCCTTACTATTTTTCAGGCTCATTAATGGTTTGTACCTTGTGGTAAATGCTCTGGACTTGCTCTGATGTAGTCTTCTCTTTTTAGTAGACTTAGATACTGATACACTTACTTCCTGGAGAGTATTCTTCACTTGGATGGATGTTGTGAAGGGATTCTTCTTCACATGTAAAGGATTCTGACATCATCCACCACTGTTGTCTAACTTGGGCGTCTAGGCCTTTTTCAGTTCCTGAGCTCACCAGTGCACTGTTTTTTTTAACCAGAATGTACCAAACTGTTGATTTGGCGACTCCTAACATTTTTGCTCTCTCTCTAATAGATTTCTTCTTATTTCAGCCTAATGATGGTTTGTTTTACTTTCATTGAGAGCTCTTTTGACCGCATTTTGTGGATTCACAGCAACAGCTTCCAAATGCAAATGCCACACCTGGAATCAACTCCAGACCTTTCACCTGCTTAATGTCACAGATGGTGTACAGGAAACAAGACAATACCATATAAACAATGTCTCTCTGGATCCACAACTAAGGAACAAAGGGAGACCCCTGCAATAGACCTGCCGCTCTCCCTCACTGCTCAGCCTATGCGAACACCCCAAAGGTGGATGGGCGCATATCCACGTTCCTCGGCTATCTATTACCTGAAGACCCTACAATAGTGAGGGGACACGACCACCAGCTCCCTACACTGACACGGAGGGAGTCAGGGTCACCTGGATCCAAAAAAGACAAAATCATAAATACATAAACAGCACTTATCTTGCAGACGAGTGACGACTGAGAACTGGGAACAGCATGCACACACACTCCAGGAAGTTGTATCAGCCGCACACTACTGCATTATGGGGAGGAATTTAAAGGGTAGCAATCAGTCCAACAGCATGACAGCTAAGATAGACTAACGAGATGAGAAACTAAACCAAAACAAAGAAATTCAAGGAGGAGGATCTGAGAAGCTCCTGTGAGCGCTTCTCAGCTGTCTGGCTGTGACAGTACCCCTCCCTCTAGGAGTGGACTCCGGACACTCAGAGCCCACCTTCTCAGGATGGGACCTATGGAAAGCCCTGATGAGACGAGAGGCCTTAATGTCCGTCACTGGGACCCACATCCTCTCCTCAGGACCATAACCCTCCCAATGAACGAGGTATTGGAGGGAACCGCGGACAAGACGAGAATCCACAATCCTAGAGACCTGAAATTCAAGATTTCCATCAACCATAATCGGAGGAGGAGGCAAAGGCGAGGGTACAATAGGTTGAACATAAGGTTTCAATAAGGACTTATGAAAAACATTATGGATCTTCCAAGTCTGAGGAAGATCAAGACGGTAGGCAACAGGATTGATGACAGACAGGATCTTGTAAGGCCCAATAAACCTAGGACCCAACTTCCAGGAGGGAACCTTCAATTTGATATTCTTGGTAGACAACCACACCAGATCACCAACATTCAGGTCCGGACCAGGCACACGTCTCTTATCCGCCACACGCTTATATCTCTCACTCATGCTCTTTAGATTATCTTGAATCTTTTGCCAAATAGATGACAAAGACGAGGAGAATCTGTCCTCATCAGGCAAACCAGAAGAGCCCTCTCCCGAGAAAGTCCCAAACTGCGGATGGAACCCATATGCACCAAAAAATGGTGACTTATCAGAGGACTCCTGACGACGGTTATTTAAAGCAAACTCAGCAAGGGACAAAAAAGAACACCAATCCTCCTGATTCTCCGCCACAAAACAGCGCAGATATGTCTCCAGATTCTGATTGACGCGCTCTGTCTGGCCATTCGACTGCGGATGGAAAGCAGAAGAGAATGACAACCGAACCCCCAAGTGAGAACAGAAAGCCTTCCAGAATCTGGAAGCAAACTGCGTGCCCCTATCAGAGACTATGTCTGAAGGAATCCCATGCAATTTGACAATGTGGTCAATAAATGCCTGCGCCAGCGTCTTAGCATTGGGCAAACCAGGAAAAGGGATAAAATGCACCATTTTGCTAAAACGGTCCACCACCACCAGAATCACAGACTTCCCCGAGGAACGAGGCAAGTCCGTTATGAAGTCCATGGACAGATGTGTCCAAGGACGGGAAGGAATGGGCAAAGGAAGGAGAGGACCTGATGGCCGTGAATGAGGGACCTTGGCACGAGCGCAAGTCTCGCAAGCTGCCACAAAACCCTCAACAGACTTACGAAGCGCAGGCCACCAGAATCTCCGAGCGATGAGATCCAGTGTGGCTCTTGCCCCTGGGTGCCCAGCAAGGACCGTGTCGTGGTGTTCTTTAAAAATCTTGTGTCTCAAAGCGAGAGGCACAAACAACCTCCCAGGAGGACAAAGATCAGGAGCTTCTGACTGGGCTGCCTGCACCTCTGCCTCCAATTCAGGAAAAAGAGCAGAGACCACCACACCTTCAGCCAAAATGGGACCCGGGTCTTCAAAATTCCCACCTCCCGGAAAACAACGTGACAGGGCATCTGCCTTCACATTCTTAACCCCAGGGCGGAACGTAACAACAAAATTAAACCTTGAAAAGAACAAAGACCATCTGGCCTGTCTCGGGTTCAGACGCTTGGCTGACTCCAAGTAGGCCAGATTTTTATGGTCAGTCAACACGGTAATAGGGTGTCTGGCTCCCTCTAGCCAATGGCGCCATTCCTCAAAAGCCAACTTGATGGCCAACAATTCCCTATCTCCCACATCATAATTTCTCTCTGCGGAGGAGAGTTTCTTTGAGAAAAAGGCACACGGTTGCCATTTGGCAGGAGAGGAACCCTGAGACAAGACCGCACCCACCCCTACCTCAGAAGCATCAACCTCAACTATGAAGGGTAACGAAATATCAGGTTGTACTAGGATGGGAGCGGAAGCAAAACTCTCCTTGATATTAGAAAAGGCCTTACGTGCCTCTACCGACCAGGAAGAAAAATCTACCCCCTTTCTGGTCATATCAGTGAGTGGTTTAACAACAGAGGAATAATTCAAAATAAATTTCCTGTAATAATTGGCAAAGCCCAAAAAACGCATCAGCGCCTTCTGATTCTCAGGAAGCTCCCACTCAAGCACAGCGCGGACCTTCTCGGGGTCCATGCGAAAACCAGAAGCGGAGACAAGAAACCCCAGAAATTGGATTTCTGGAACCGCAAACACACATTTTTCCAGTTTCGCGTATAACTTATTCTCCCGCAGGATGAGCAAGACCTGACGTAAGTGTTCCTTATGAGTCTTGAAATCAGGAGAAAAAATCAAAATGTCATCCAAATACACTAATCCAAATTTTCCCATTAAATGATAAAAAATGCTGTTGATGAAATGCTGAAAAACGGCTGGGGCATTCATCAAACCAAAAGGCATAACCAAATTCTCAAAATGGCCCTCAGGGGTATTGAAAGCCGTCTTCCATTCGTCTCCTTCTCTGACCCTAACCAGGTTGTATGCCCCTCTTAGGTCTAATTTGGAAAAGACTTTAGCCCCAACAACCTGGTTAAACAGGTCCGGGATCAGAGGAAGCGGATAAGGATCACGAATAGTGATACTGTTCAGCTCCCTGAAATCCAGACAAGGTCTTAAAGAACCATCTTTTTTCTTAACAAAGAAAAAACCAGCGGCAACAGGTGACTTCGAGGGTCGTATGTGTCCTTTTCTCAGACTCTCAGAGATATAAGCCCACATAGCGACCCTCTCAGGTTGGGAGAGATTGTATAAATGAGATTTAGGCAGCTTGGCGCCTGGGATGAGATTAATAGGGCAATCGTACTCCCTGTGCGGAGGCAAACCCTGAACTCCACTCTCAGAGAAGACATCCAAAAATTCAGAGAGGAAAGGTGGTACAGTCTTAGTAGAAACCTCAGAAACAGATGTTATGAGGCAATTCTCTCTGCAAAAGTTACTCCAACCATTTATTTGCCTCGCTTGCCAATCAATGGTGGGGTTATGTTTAGTGAGCCAGGGTAGCCCCAACACTAGAGGAGTAGGCAAACCGCTAAGGACGAAACATGACACATCCTCAACATGAGCATTACTCACAATTAAACGGATATTGTGAACTATGCCCTTTAGTGATTTCTGAGAAAGTGGAGCTGAATCAATAGCAAAAACAGGAATATCTTTTCCCAAAGTGCATACCTGGAAACCATGAGTTATTGCAAATTGACTATCAATGAGGTTGACAGCTGCTCCACTATCCACAAAAATCTCACAAAAAATGCTCTTGCTCTCTAGTGCCACCCTAGCAGGCAGGACAAAACGGGAACTACAAGCAAACGGAAAACCTTCAATTTCCGCCTTAACCCTGCCAATAGTAACAGACGAAACTTTTTTAAAAGATTTTTTCCTTTTTGTCTCTCTATTACTCCCAGAAAACTGCCTGAATCTCCTAGAGGGACAAACATTTGCCAGATGATTTATACCTCCACAACAAAAACAAACCCTCCCCTGCGGGCTGAATCTTCTATTTTCAGAGGCAATCAACCCCAGCTGCATGGACACCTGCTCAGAAGGGGCTGACAGCGACTGAGACCCCTGTGCACAGAATGAGACCGCTGCACTGTCCCGGGACTGAGTATGACAGGAAGGAGAGATCTCTCCTCTCTCTCTAAGACGCCTGTCAATACGAACAGCCTGAGACATAGCAGAATCCAAGGAGGTAGGTCTCTCATGAAAGGCAAATGCATCTTTCAATCCTTCTGAAAGACCATAGCAAAATTGACTTCGGAGTGCAGCATCATTCCAACCCGTATCTGCTGCCCATCTCCGAAATTCTGAGCAGTATATCTCTGCGGATTGTTTACCCTGGCATAACAGACGTAGTCTAGACTCAGCCAGAGCAATACGATCCGGATCATCGTATATCTGACCCAGGGCTAAAAAGAATTCATCCACTGAACGGAGGGGCCGTGCCCCCTCCGGCAGCGAAAAGGCCCAGGACTGAGCGTTACCCCTGAGCAGCGATATAATGATCCCCACCCTCCGTTCTTCATCACCAGAAGAATGGGGAAGAAGGCGAAAATGGAGTTTGCAAGCCTCTCTAAAACGCACAAAATTCTCACTACCCCCAGAGAACGTATCCGGGAGCGAGATCTTAGACTCAGCACAAACTCCATGAACGCAAGCTGAACCGGTCACTTGAAACTGAGAAAAAGTCTTACGGAGATCAGCTACCTCCAAAGAAAGACCCTGAAAGCGTTCAGCCAAAAGTGAAACCGGATCCATGATTGAGACGGTTATGGCGGCTGATAATGTCACGGACGGTGTACAGGAAACCAGACAATACCATATAAACAATGTCTCTCTGGATCCACAACTAAGGAACAAAGGGAGACCCCTGCAATAGACCTGCCGCTCTCCCTCACTGCTCAGCCTATGCGAACACCCCAAAGGTGGATGGGCGCATATCCACGTTCCTCGGCTATCTATTACCTGAAGACCCTACAATAGTGAGGGGACACGACCACCAGCTCCCTACACTGACACGGAGGGAGTCAGGGTCACCTGGATCCAGAAAAGACAAAATCATAAATACATAAACAGCACTTATCTTGCAGACGAGTGACGACTGAGAACTGGGAACAGCATGCACACACACTCCAGGAAGTTGTATCAGCCGCACACTACTGCATTATGGGGAGGAATTTAAAGGGTAGCAATCAGTCCAACAGCATGACAGCTGAGATAGACTAACGAGATGAGAAACTAAACCAAAACAAAGAAATTCAAGGAGGAGGATCTGAGAAGCTCCTGTGAGCGCTTCTCAGCTGTCTGGCTGTGACACTTAATTGACGATGGATTAACGAGGGAATAGCCAATGCAACTCATTAAATAGCTTTTGAGATAATTACCTTTGGACCCTTGAAAAGAGGCAGCTACATACAGTCAGGTCCATAAATATTGGGACATCGGCACAATTCTAACATTTTTGGCTCTATACACCACCACAATGGATTTGAAATGAAACAAACAAGATGTTCTTTAACTGCAGACTGTCAGCTTTAATTTGAGGGTATTTACATCCAAATCAGGTGAACGGTGTAGGAATTACAACAGTTTGCATATGTGCCTCCCACTTGTTAAGGGGCCAAAAGTAATGGGACAATTGGCTTCCCAGCTGTTCCATGGCCAGGTGTGTGTTATTCCCTCATTATCCCAATTGAAATAAGCAGATAAAAGGTCCAGAGTTCATTTCCAGTCTGCTATTTGCATTTGGAATCTGTTGCTGTCAACTCTCAAGATGAGATACAAAGAGCTGTCACTATCAGTGAAGCAAGCCATCATTAGGCTGAAAAAACACAACAAACCCATCAGAGAGATAGCAAAAACATTAGGCCTGGCCAAAACAACTGTTTAAAACATTCTCAAAAAGAAGGAACGCACCAGTGAGCTCAGCAACACCAAAAGACCCGGAAGACCACGGAAAACAACTGTGGTGGATGACCGAAGAATTCTTTCCCTGGTGAAGAAAACACCCTTCACAACAGTTGGCCTAGATCAAGAACACTCTCCAGGAGGTAGGTGTATGTGTGTCAAAGTCAACAATCAAGAGAAGACTTCACCAGTGAATACAGAGGGTTCACCACAAGATGTAAACCATTGGTGAGCCTCAAAAACAGGAAGGCCAGATTAGAGTTTGCCAAACGACATCTAAAAAAGCCTTAACAGTTCTGGAACAACATCCTATGGACAGATGAGACCAAGATCAACTTGTACCAGAGTGATGGGAAGAGAAGAGTATGGAGAAGGAAAGGAACTGCTCATGATCCTAAGCATACCACCTCATCAGTAAAGCATGGTGGTGGTAGTGTCATGGCGTGGGCATGTATGGCTGCTAATGGAACTGGTCCTCTTGTATTTATTGATGATGTGACTGCTGACAAAAGCAGCAGGATGAATTCTGAAGTGTTTCGGGCAATATTATCTGCTCATATTCAGCCAAATGCTTCAGAACTCATTGGACAGGGCTTCACAGTGCAGATGGACAATGACCCAAAGCATACTGCAAAAGCAACCAAAAGTTTTTTAAGGGAAAGAAGTGGAATGTTTTGCAATGGCCAAGTCAATCACCTGCCCTGAATCCGATTGAGCATGCATTTCACTTGCTGAAGACAAAACTGAAAGGAAAATGCCCCAAGAACAAGCAGGAACTGAAGACCGTTGCAGTAGAGGCCTGGCAGAGCATCACCAGGGATGAAACCCAGCGTCTGGTGATGTCTATGCGTTCCAGACTTCAGGCTGTAATTGACTGCAAAGGATTTGCAACCAAGTATTAAAAAGTGAAAGTTTGAGTTATGATTATTATTATTATGTCCCATTACTTTTGGTCCCTTAACAAGTGGGAGGCACATATGCAAACTGTTGTAATTCCTGCACCGTTCATCTGATTTGGATGTAAATACCCTCAAATTGAAGCTGACAGTCTGCATGTAAAGCACATCTTGTTTGTTTCATTTCAAATCCATTGTGGTGTATAGAGCCAAAAATGTTAGAATTGTGTCGATGTCCCAATATTTATGGACCTGACTGTACGTATTAACCTCTTAAGGACACATGACGTACCGGTACGTCATGATGCCCTGGTACTTAAGGACACATGACGTACCGGTACGTCATGTGTTGTTCCGATCACTGCCGCCCGGCCGGCAGTGATCGGAACCCGGTGCCTGCTCAAATCATTGAGCAGGCACCTAGGCTAAATGCGCGGGGGGGTCCCGTGACCCCCCCATGTCGGCGATCGCGGCAAACCGCAGGTCAATTCAGACCTGCGGTTTGCTGCGATTTCTGCAGTTTCTGGTCCCCGCGGTCCCTGACCGCGGGGATCAGAAACTTTTTATGCCTAAAAAAAGTTTTATTCACCCCCCCCTGCACCCCCGAATGATTTTTAGGGTGGCGGGAGGTGCAGGGGGAGGGTTGCGGGCGGTGTGGGCGGTGCGGGAGGCGGGCGGTGCGGCAGGCGGGATCGCGATCCCCCGCCCGCCTCCCCTTGAAAATTCATTGGTGTTCAGTGGGTATACCAGGGTGCCAGCACATTGCTGGCACCCTGGTATAAACGGCTGACATCTGCGATGCGATGTCAGCCGTTTAACCCTTTCCATACAGCGGTCCGTACGGACCGCTGTATGGAAAAAGTTAACAGCGCAGGGAGCTCCCTCCCTCTCCCATCGGGGGGCTGCTGTGCCTTTGCAGCCCCCCGATGGAGAGGGAGAGAGCCCCCAGACAGCCCCCCGAGAGATCCCCTCCTTACCCTTCCCCGTCTGCGAAGTTCTGAGCAGACGGGGAAGGTTCCCATGGCAACAGGACGCCTCTCAGGCGTCCTGCTGTCCATGGTGCTGAACAGATCTGTGCTGAAAGGCATAGATCTGTTCAGTGTAAGTAAAATACAGTGCAGTACAATATATATTGTTCTGTACTGTATTATACAGACATCAGACCCACTGGATCTTCAAGAACCAAGTGGGTCTGGGTCAAAAAAAAAGTGAATAAAAGTGAAAAAAAAGTAAAAATCAAAAAACACATTTATCACTGATAAAAAATGAAAAAAATAAAATTCCCTACACATGTTTGGTATCGCCGCGTCCGTAACGACCTGATCTATAAAACGGTCATGTTACTTTACCCGAACGGTGAACACCATAAAAATAAAAAATAAAAAACTATGATGAAATTAAAATTTTGCCCACCTTACTTCCCAAAAAAGGTAATAAAAGTGATCAAAAAAGTCGCATGTACGCCAAAATTGTAACAATCAAACCGTCATCTCATCCCGCAAAAATCATACCCTACCCAAGATAATCGCCCAAAAACTGAAAAAACTATGGCTCTTAGACTATGGAGACACTAAAACATCATTTTTTTTGTTTCAAAAATGAAATCATTGTGTAAAACTTCCATAAATAAAAAAAAAGTATACATATTAGGTATCGCCGCGTCCGTATCGCCCGGCTCTATAAAAATATCACATGATCTAACCCCTCAGATGACCACCGTAAAAAAATAAAAATAAAAACGGTGTAAAAAAAGCCATTTTTTGTCATCTTACGTCACAAAAAGTGTAATAGCAAGCAATCAAAAAGTCATATGCACCCCAAAATAGATGCCAATCAAACCGTCATCTCATCCCGCAAAAAATGAGACCCTACTTAAGATAATCGCCCAAAAACTGAAAAAACTATGGCTCTTAGACTATGGAGACACTAAAACATTTTTTTGGTTTTAAAAATGAAATCATTGTGTAAAACTTACATAAATAAAAAAAATTGTATACATATTAGGTATCGCCGCGTCCGTGACAACCTGCTCTATAAAATTACCACATGATCTAACCTGTCAGATGAATGTTGTAAATAACAAAAAAAAAAACGGTGCCAAAAAAGCTATTTCTTGTTACCTTGCCGCACAAAAAGTGTAATATAGAGCAACCAAAAATCATATGTACCCTAAACTAGTACCAACAAAACTGCCACCCTATCCCGTAGTTTCTAAAATGGGGTCACTTTTTTGGAGTTTCTACTCTAGGGGTGCATCAGGGGGGCTTCAAATGGGACATGGTGTAAAAAAAAACAGTCCAGCAAAACCTGCCTTCCAAAAACCGTATGGCATTCCTTTCCTTCTGCGCCCTGCCGTGTGCCCGTACAGCGGTTTACGACCACATATGGGGTGTTTCTGTAAACTACAGAATTAGGGCCATAAATAATGAGTTTTGTTTGGCTGTTAACCCTTGCTTTGTAACTGGAAAAAAAATATTAAAATGGAAAATCTGCCAAAAAAGTGAAATTTTGAAATTGTATCTCTATTTTCCATTAAATCTTGTGCAACACCTAAAGGGTTAACAAAGTTTGTAAAATCAGTTTTGAATACCTTGAGGGGTGTAGTTTCTTAGATGGGGTCACTTTTATGGAGTTTATAATCTAGGGGTGCATCCGGGGGGCTTCAAATGGGACATGGTGCCAAAAAAACAGTCCAGCAAAATCAGCCCTCCAAAAACCAAACGGCACACCTTTCACTCTACGCCCCGCTGTGTGCCCGTACAGTAGTTTACGGCCACATATTGGGTGTTTCTGTAAACAGCAGAGTCAGGGCAATAAAGATACAGTCTTGTTTGGCTGTTAACCCTTGCTTTGTTAGTGGAAAAAATGGGTTAAAATGGAAAATTAGGCAAAAAAATGAAATTCTCAAATTTCATCGCCATTTGCCAATAACTCTTGTGCAACACCTAAAGGGTTAACGACGTATGTAAAATCAGTTTTGAATACCTTGAGGGGTGTAGTTTCTTAGATGGGATCACTTTTAGGGAGTTTCTCCTCTAGGGGTGCATCAGGGGGCTTCAAATGGGACATGGTGTAAATAAACCGGTCCATAAAAATCAGCCTTCCAAAAACCATACGGCGCACCTTTCCCTCTACGCCCCGCTGTGTGGCCGTACAGTAGTTTACGGCCACATATTGGGTGTTTCTGTAAACGGTAGAGTCAGGGCAATAAAGATACAGTCTTGTTTGGCTGTTAACCCTTGGTTTGTTAGTGGAAAAAATGGGTTAAAATGAAAAATTAGACAAAAAAATGAAATTCTCAAATTTCCTCCCCATTTGCCAATAACTCTTGTGCAACACCTAAAGGGTTAACAACGTATGCAAAATCAGTTTTGAATACCTTGAGGGGTGTAGTTTCTTAGATGGGGTCATTTTTGGGTGGTTTCTATAATGTAAGCCTCGCAAAGTGACTTGAGACCTGAACTGGTCCCTAAAAATTGAGTTTTTGTAAATTTCTGAAAAATTTCAAGATTTGCTTCTAAACTTCTAAGCCCTATAACATCCCCAAAAAATAAAATATCATTCCCAAAACAATTCAAACATGAAGTAGACATATGGGGAATGTAAAGTCATCACAATTTTTGGGGGTATTACTATGTATTACAGAAGTAGAGAAACTGAAACTTTGAAATTTGCAAATTTTTCCAAATTTTTGTTAAATTAGGTATTTTTTGGTGCAAAAAAAATTATTTTTTTGACTCCATTTTACCAGTGTCATGAAGTACAATATGTGACGAAAAAACAATCTCAGAACGGCCTGGATAAGTCAAAGCGTTTTAAAGTTATCAGCACTTAAAGGGACTCTGGTCAGATTTTCAAAAAATGGCCTGGTCCTAAGGTGTAAAAAGGCTGTGTCCTTAAGGGGTTAAAGAGCTGAATTTCCTCAATCCTCAAATTATGGCCTCATGCACACAACCGTTGCGTGTTTTGCGGTCTGCAAATTGCGGATCTGCAAAACACGGATGGCGTCTGTGTGCATTCCGCAATTTGCGGAACGGCACGGACATCCATTGATATAACTGCCTATTCTTAGAATAGGACAGGTTATTATTTTTTTTGCGGGGCCACGGAACGAAGCAACAGATGCGGACAGCACACAGAGTGCTGTCCACATCTTTTGCGGCCCCATTGAAGTTAATGGGTCCACATCCAAGCCGCAAAAACTGCGGCTCGGATGCGGACCAAAACAACGGTCGTGTGCATGAGGCCTAAAGCTGAGAATCTGCACTTTAAGCCAATATTGATTATATAACTATATCTTGAATATGTCTAGCTAAAATGGCAAAACTTGTGTCACTGTCCAAATATTTCTGGACCTAACTCTATATGCCAGGAGCTTCCTGAGGCAGTGTGAAGGGAGATCATGTGGTCAGACAGGAAAGGGCTTATTACTAATGCATCTCAATGTAGGACAACAAATGTACAGGAAGATGTTGCTGCTGTCAACTAATACTGGTGGAAGGTAAGAACTGGGGAGCAGTGTGTGTGGGGGGATCCATAGAAAGTGGTCTTGCAAGAACCATGAGGAGCAGTCTATGTAAGAGAGAAGAGAACCATGAAAAGTAGATTGTGAAAGAGGGGGAAGAACTGGAAGCAGTCTGTGTGAAAGACAGGGAACCATGGGGAGCGGTCTGTGTGAGAGAGAAGGAACCATGGGGAGCGGTCTGTGTGAGAGAGGGGAACCATGGGGAGAGGTCTGTGTGAGAGAGGAGGAACTATGGGGAGCGTTCTGTGTGAGAGAGGGGGAACCATGGGGAGCGGTCTGTGTGAGAGAGGGGGAACCATGGGGAGCGGTCTGTGTGAGAGAGGGGGAACCATGGGGAGCAGTCTGTGTGAAAGACAGGGAACCATGGGGAGCGGTCTGTGTGAGAGAGAAGGAACCATGGGGAGCGGTCTGTGTGAGAGAGGGGAACCATGGGGAGAGGTCTGTGTGAGAGAGGGGGAACCATGGGGAGCGGTCTGTGTGAAAGACAGGGAACCATGGGGAGCGGTCTGTGTGAGAGAGAAGGAACCATGGGGAGCGGTCTGTGTGAGAGAGGGGAACCATGGGTAGAGGTCTGTGTGAGAGAGGGGGAACCATGGGGAGCGGTCTGTGTGAGAGAGGGGGAACCATGGGGAGTGTTCTGTGTGAGAGAGGGGGAACCATGGGGAGCGGTCTGTGTGAGAGAGGGGGAACCATGGGGAGCGGTCTGTGTGAGAGAGGGGGAACCATGGGGAGCGGACTGTGTGAGAGAGGGAGAACCATGGGGAGCGGTCTGTGTGAGAGAGGGGGAACCATGGGGAGCGGACTGTGTGAGAGAGGGAGAACCATGGGGAGCGGTCTGTGTGAGAGAGGGGGAACCATGGGGAGCGGTCTGTGTGAGAGAGGGGGAACCATGGGGAGCGGTCTGTGTGAGAGAGAAGGAACCATGGGGAGCGGTCTGTGTGATAGAGGAGGAACCATGGGGAGCGGTCTGTGTGAGAGAGGGGGAACCATGGGGAGCGGTCTGTGTGAGAGAGGGGGAACCATAGGGAGCGGTCTGTGTGAGAGAGGGGGAACCATGGGGAGCGGTCTGTGTGAGAGAGGGGGAACCATAGGGAGCGGTCTGTGTGAGAGAGGGGGAACCATGGGGAACGGTCTGTGTGAGGGGGGGGAACCATGGGGAGCGGTCTGTGTGAGAGAGGGGGAACCATGGGGAGCGGTCTGTGTGAGAGAGGGGGAACCATGGGGAGCGGTCTGTCTGAGAGAGGGGGAACCATGGTGAGCAGTTTTACCGATTTCCTTCTAGTCTCTTCTGTATATTGGAGGAGACTACACTAACATGTATAGATGTTCTATCCTAGTAACTACAGGACCTTTGATGATGTCATGGTCATGTGATCAGTCACATGAGGGGAGGAGTAAAGCAAAGCAAGTTTTTTCCACTGTGTGCAGCACTTCCTGTCATGTGACCAGTGTGACGTCATCGCAGGTCCTGCAGCCCCAGGAGGTGAGATCTGCAGGTCAGTTATTGGACTTGGTTCTGGGTTTATTAGAATGGAGCGGTTCTATAGGTGACATATAGCAGGTCCAGCCAGCAGGGGGCAGCACCGGCCATAGAGAGTCTCTGCTCACACAGTCTGGAGGTCAGGAGGGGAGTTCTCCTCAGACATGTCTGCTCTCCCCCTGGAATATTAGGAGACCCCCAGACCCCTGTAAGAGGGGCTGTTCTCCTGGATTAGAGGGGTCTTCCATCACACAATGTTCTGTGATATCACTAGGATATGGAGTCAGTGTGTGGTCGGTGGGGACAACCTGTTCTAGATGAAGGGGCTGCAGCGCTGTGTTAAGCGAACTTGTGTTTTCAAGTTCGACATACAGGTTCGGGTTATCTAAGGATCCTGTTATGGATTCTTCAACATCTCTATTGACACCTGCCACTCAGCCGCCTCTAAGCTCCTATCGCTCTCTTGCTCCTTCGGCCTCTCACAGTGGTCTTCAGCTCCCACCCACAGAGATGGTCACACTCTGGATCTTTACCCGCCTCTGCTCCCTATCTAACCTTTCTAATTCGCCTCTCCCCCTTATCCGACCACAACCTACTCACCTTCTCTTCACTGGTCTCTTCTGCTGGTCCATACACTAGCACACCCCCGCAGGAACCTTAAACATCTTGACTTTAGCTTGCTTTCTGACTCTCTTCTCCCACTCTCTGCCATTTGTTCCCTCCAAGACCCAGATGCTGCCACCACCCTATATAATACCACAATAAGTACAGGTCTGGGTTTGTTGCCCCCCTCACAAGCAATAAAACCCGAAAACAGACAACCCTGGCACTCCAACCTGACCAGAAAACTCAGACAAGCTTCCAGGGCTGCTGAGCGACGATGGAAGAAATCCCATTCTAAGGATCACTTCACCACATACAAGCAATCTATCCTCATATTCAAATCCTCACTCGCTGATGCAACCAGGCGACTTCTCATATCTTCCCTGTCCCAAAGCCCTAAACAGCTTTTTAACACTTTTAACTCCCTTCTCCATCCCCCAGCGCCCCCACCCTCTCCTCTCAGCTGAGGAATTTGCCACATATTTTAAACAGATCGTCATCATCAGAGAAAGCTTCAGTACACAGTCCCCACAGACCCTTTACACAACTGCTCAGTACTCTTCTCCCAAATCCCGCTTCTCCACCATTACAGAAGAAAAACTCTCCACTCTACTCTCCAGATCACATCTCATCACCTGTGAACTTGACCCAATCCCATCCCACTTCATCCCTAACCTCACTACAGTGTTTATCCCAGCCCTAACTTATCTCTTCAACCTATCACTAACTTCTGGTGTCTTCCCCTCTGGTTTAAAACATGCTACCATTACACCCATCCTCAAAAAGCCTTCACTTGACCCATCTGCTTTGTCCAGTTATCGCCCCATATCACTTCTTCCGTATGCCTCAAAGCTACTTGAACAACATGTCCATTCTGAACTGTCCTCTCACCTCTCCTCCTGCTCCCTTTCTGACCACTTGCAATCTGGCTTCCGACCCCACCACTCAACTGAGACTGCCCTCACCAAAGTCACCAATGACCTACTAACAGCCAAAACCAAAAAACATTACTCTGTCCTACTCCTCCTTGACCTGTCCTCTGCCTTTGACACTGTCGACCACTCCCTTCTGTTACGAACTCTCTCATCACTTGGCATCACTGACCTGGCCCTCTCCTGGATCACATCATACCTCACAGAGTGGACATTTAGCATCTCCCACTCCAGCACCACTTCCTCGTCTCATTCCCTCTCTGTTGGTGTCCCGCAAGTCTCTGTCCTAGGACCCCTGCTATTCTCTATCTACACTTTTTGCCTGGGACAGCTCATAGAGTCCCATGGATTTCAGTATCACTCCTACGCTGACGACACACAAATCTACCTCTCTGGTCCAGACATCACCACCTTATTATCCAGAATTCCACAATGTCCATCTTCTATATCATCCTTCTTCTCCTCTCGCTTTCTAAAACTTAACATGGATAAAACTGAATTCATCATCTTTCCCCCATCCTGCTCAACGCCCCCAACAGACCTATCTATTACACTCAATGGCCGCACACTATCCCCGGTCAAACACGTCCGCTGCCTTGGAGTGACCTTGGATTCTGCACTCTCCTTCCGACCGCACATCTAAGCTCTTTCCACCTCCTGCTGCCTCCAACTCAAAAACATCTCCCGCATCCGCGCTTTCCTCAACTTTGAATCTGCGAAATGCTTGTACATGCCCTCATCATCTCCCACCTAGACTACTGCAACATTCTCCTCTGTGGCCTTCCATCTAGCACTCTTGCACCCCTCCAATCTATCCTCAACTCTGCTGCCCGTCTAATCCACCTCTCACCCTGTTACTCTTCTGCCTCTCCGCTCTGCCAATCCCTTCACTGGCTCCCCATTGCCCAATGAATTCAGTTCAAAATACTAACAAATACATACAAGACCATCCACAACCTGTCCCCTCCCTACATCTCTGAGCTACTTTCCCGATCCTCACAAGACCTCCTTCTCTCCTCTTATCACCTCTTCCCACATTCGCGTCCAAGATTTCTCCCGTACATCCCCCACACTCTGGAAATCGCTACCCCAACATATCAGACTCTCACCTACAGTGGAATCCTTCAAAAGAAACCTAAAAACCCACCTCTTCAGACTAGCCTACAACCAGTGACCCTGCTGCCTCAATACCGCCATGACCGGCTTCACCCTCACCTACTGTGTCCTTCTCTCATACCATGTAGATTGTAAGCCTCGCGGGCAGGGCCCTCTCTCCTTCTGTACCAGTCTGTTACTCGTCTTGTTTATGCTTAGTGCAATTGTCTGTATTATGTATGTGCACCACTTATCATATGTACAGCGCTATGGAATGAATGGCGCTTTAATAATAAATAATAATAACAACATATCTGCTCTCCCCCTGGAATATTAGGAGACCCCCTAGACCCCTGTAAGAGTGGCTGTTCTCCTGGATTAGAGGGGTCTTCCATCACTCAATGTTCTCTGATATCACTAGGATATGGAATCAGTAGGGTGGACGTCTGGTTTTAGGCCGGACATTCCGGTTTTCTGGCTCCCTGTCCTCCGTGCAGCGCAGGGCCTGGACGGACACAGGGATGTCCTCCTTTTCAGTAGCTCTACAGAGCACCCGAGCACAATGGAAGTCAATGGGAGAACCCGAGCATTAAACCAGGCACCCCCTGCTCTGAAGAGGGGAGGGTGTGGGTCCTAGTCGGCTTAGGAGTCCCTGCTCTGACTCCATATATAGCTATGTCCATATATGGAGTCCGTGCTTGGGGACACCCAGTGTATTTAAATCTAATTTAGCCTCTATTTCTTAAAAAGTTTCTGGCGGGATTCAAACTTACAACCTTCTGCGTTACAGCCAAGACTCTTAACCACTACACTATAGAGCTGCATGGCCAGTTGCTTAAAAAATAAATAAATAAATACAAAAAATAAAAAAGTAAATAAAAATATGAGACTTCTGCTGTATAGGAATACTTACTAGTAGAGTTGAGCGAACACCTGGATGTTCGGGTTCGAGAAGTTCGGCCGAACTTCCCGGAAATGTTCGAGTTCGGGATCCGAACCCGATCCGAACTTCGTCCCAAACCCGAACCCCATTGAAGTCAATGGGGACCCGAACTTTTGGGCACTAAAAAGGCTGTAAAACAGCCCAGGAAAGAGCTAGAGGACTGCAAAAGGCAGCAACATGTAGGTAAATCCCCTGCAAACAAATGTGGATAGGGAAATGAATTAAAATAAAAATTAAAAAAATGAAAATGAACCAATATCAATTGGACAGAGGTCCCATAGCAGAGAATCTGGCTTCACGTCAGCAGAGAATCAGTCTCTTCATGCCATAGCAAAGAATCTGGCTTCATGTCAGCAGAGAATCAGTCTCTTCATGCCATAGCAGAGAATCTGGCTTCATGTCAGCGCAGAATCAGTCTTCATGTCATAGCAGAGAATCAGGCTTCACGTC
This sequence comes from Bufo bufo, assembly GCF_905171765.1. Taxonomy (NCBI): domain Eukaryota; kingdom Metazoa; phylum Chordata; class Amphibia; order Anura; family Bufonidae; genus Bufo; species Bufo bufo. The sequence continues at coordinate 613,805,806 of NC_053392.1, forward strand.
ACCCTCCACTGGAACAGGCCACTGTCACACATTTAGGCCCCGTCACCCAGGCAGAGGAGAGAGGTCCCGTAACAGAGAATCTGGCCTTATGTCAGCGCAGAATCTGTCTTCATGTCATAGCAGAGAATCAGGCATCACGTCACCCACCACTGGAACAGGCCACTGTCACACATTTAGGCCCAGGCACCCAGGCAGAGGAGAGAGGTCCCGTAACAGCAAATCTGGCCTTATGTCAGCGCAGAATCAGTCTTCATGTCATAGCAGAGAATCAGGCTTCACGTCACCCACCACTGGAACAGGCCACTGTCACACATTTAGGCCCCGGCACCCAGACAGAGGAGAGAGGTCCTGTAACAGAGAATCTGGCCTTATGTCAGCACAGAATCTGTCTTCATGTCATAGCAGAGAATCAGGCATCACGTCACCCACCACTGGAACAGGCCACTGTCACACATTTAGACCCAGGCAGAGGAGAGAGGTCCCGTAAAAGCAAATCTGGCCTTATGTCAGCGCAGAATCAGTCTTCATGTCATAGCAGAGAATCAGGATTCACGTCACCCACCACTGGAACAGGCCACTGTCACACATTTAGGCCCAGGCACCCAGGCAGAGGAGAGAGGTCCCGTAACAGAGAATCTGGCCTTATGTCAGCGCAGAATCTGTCTTCATGTCATAGCAGAGAATCAGGCTTCACGTCACCCACCACTGGAACAGGCCACTGTCACACATTTAGGCCCCGGCACCCAGACAGAGGAGAGCGGTCCCGTAACAGAGAATCTGGCCTTATGTCAGCGCAGAATCTGTCTTCATGTCATAGCAGAGAATCAGGCATCACGTCACCCACCACTGGAACAGGCCACTGTCACACATTTAGGCCCAGGCACACAGGCAGAGGAGAGAGGTCCCGTAACAGAGAATCTGGCCTTATGTCAGCGCAGAATCTGTCTTCATGTCATAGCAGAGAATCAGGCTTCACGTCACCCACCACTGGAACAGGCCACTGTCACACATTTAGGCCCCGGCACCCAGACAGAGGAGAGCGGTCCCGTAACAGAGAATCTGGCCTTATGTCAGCGCAGAATCTGTCTTCATGTCATAGCAGAGAATCAGGCTTCACGTCACCCACCACTGGAACAGGCCACTGTCACACATTTAGGCCCCGGCACCCAGACAGAGGAGAGAGGTCCTGTAACAGAGAATCTGGCCTTATGTCAGCACAGAATCTGTCTTCATGTCATAGCAGAGAATCAGGCATCACGTCACCCACCACTGGAACAGGCCACTGTCACACATTTAGGCCCAGGCACTCAGGCAGAGGAGAGAGGTCCCGTAACAGAGAATCTGGCCTTATGTCAGCGCAGAATCTGTCTTCATGTCATAGCAGAGAATCAGGCTTCACGTCACCCACCACTGGAACAGGCCACTGTCACACATTTAGGCCCAGGCACCCAGGCAGAGGAGAGAGGTCCCGTAACAGAGAATCTGGCCTTATGTCAGCGCAGAATCTGTCTTCATGTCATAGCAGAGAATCAGGCTTCACGTCACCCACCACTGGAACAGGCCACTGTCACACATTTAGGCCCAGGCACCCAGGCAGAGGAGAGAGGTCCCGTAACAGAGAATCTGGCCTTATGTCAGCGCAGAATCTGTCTTCATGTCATAGCAGAGAATCAGGCTTCACGTCACCCACCACTGGAACAGGCCACTGTCACACATTTAGGCCCCGGCACCCAGACAGAGGAGAGGTTCATTCAACTTTGGGTTGCCCCGCAATATAATGGTAAAATGAAATTAAAAATAGTATTGAATGAGGAAGTGCCCTGGAGTAGAATAATATATTGTTAAGGGGAGATAGTTAATATCTAATCTGCACAAGGGATGGACAGGTCCTGTGGGATCCATGTCTGGTTCATTTTTATGAACGTCAGCTTGTCCACATTGGCTGTAGACAGGCGGCTGCGTTTGTCTGTAATGACGCCCCCTGCCGTGCTGAATACACGTTCAGACAAAACGCTGGCCGCCGGGCAGGCCAGCACCTCCAAGGCATAAAAGGCTAGCTCTGGCCACATGGACAATTTGGAGACCCAGAAGTTGAATGGGGCCGAACCATCAGTCAGTACGTGGAGGGGTGTGCACAGGTACTGTTCCACCATGTTAGTGAAATGTTGCCTCCTGCTAACACGTTCCGTATCAGGTGGTGGTGCAGTTAGCTGTGGCGTGGTGACAAAACATTTCCACATCTCTGCCATGCTAACCCTGCCCTCAGAGGAGCTGGCCGTGACACAGCTGCGTTGGCGACCTCTTGTTTCTCCTCTGCCTTCGCCTTGGGCTTCCACTGGTTCCCCTGTGACATTTGGGAATGCTCTCAGTAGCGCGTCTACCAACGTGCGCTTGTAGTCGCGCATCTTCCTATCACGCTCCAGTGTAGGAAGAAAGGTGGGCACATTGTCTTTGTACCGGGGATCCAGCAGGGTGGCAACCCAGTATTCCGCACACGTTAAAATGTGGGCAACTCTGCTGTCGTTGCGCAGGCACTGCAGCATGTAGTCGCTCATGTGTGCCAGGCTGCCCAGAGGTAAGGACAAGCTGTCCTCTGTGGGAGGTGTATCGTCATCGTCCTGCGTTTCCCCCCAGCCACGCACCAATGATGAGCCCGAGCTGCTTTGGGTGCCACCCCGCTGTGAACATGCTTCATCCTCATCCTCCTCCACCTCCTCCTCATCCTCGTCCTCCTCGTCCTCCAGTAGTGGGCCCTGTCTGGCCACATTTGTACCTGGCCTCTGGTGTTGCAAAAAACCTCCCTCTGAGTCACTTTGAAGAGACTGGCCTGAAAGTGCTAAAAATGACCCCTCTTCCTCCTCTTCCTCCTGGGCCACCTCCTCTTCCATCATCGCCCTAAGTGTTTTCTCAAGGAGACATAGAAGTGGTATTGTAACGCTGATAACGGCGTCATCGCCACTGGCCATGTTGGTGGAGTACTCGAAACAGCGCAACAGGGCACACAGGTCTCGCATGGAGGCCCAGTCATTGGTGGTGAAGTGTGTCTGATCCGCAGTGCGACTGACCCGTGCGTGCTGCAGCTGAAACTCCACTATGGCCTGCTGCTGCTCGCACAGTCTGTCCAGCATATGCAAGGTGGAGTTCCACCTGGTGGGTACGTCGCATATGAGGCGGTGAGCGGGAAGGCCGAAGTTACGCTGTAGCGCAGACAGGCGAGCAACGGCAGGGTGTGAACGCCGGAAGCGCGAACAGACGGCCCGCACTTTATGCAGCAGCTCTGACATGTCGGGGTAGTTGCGAATGAACTTCTGCACCACCAAATTCAGCACATGCGCCAGGCAAGGGATGTGCGTCAAACCGGCTAGTCCCAGAGCTGCAACGAGATTTCGCCCATTATCACACACCACCAGGCCGGGCTTGAGGCTCACCGTCAGCAACCACTCGTCGGTCTGTTGTTCTATACCCCGCCACAACTCCTGTGCGGTGTGGGGCCTGTCCCCCAAACATATCAGTTTCAGAATGGCCTGCTGACGTTTACCCCGTGCTGTGCTGAAGTTGGTGGTGAAGGTGTGTGGCTGACTGGATGAGCAGGTGGAAGAAGAGGAGGAGGAATCTGAGTAGGAGGAGGAGGAGACAGGAGGCAAAGAATGTTGCCCTGCGATCCTTGGCGGCGGAAGGACGTGCGCCAAACAGCTCTCCGCCTGGGGCCCAGCCGCCACTACATTTACCCAGTGTGCAGTTAGGGAGATATAGCGTCCCTGGCCGTGCTTACTGGTCCACGTATCTGTGGTTAAGTGGACCTTGCCACAGATGGCGTTGCGCAGTGCACACTTGATTTTATCGGACACTTGTTTGTGCAGGGAAGGCACGGCTCGGAACAACATACTGTGGGACAGCAAGTGACATGAGCTGTTTGAAGCTGTGTGTGTCCACCAGCCTAAATGACAGCATTTCATAGGCCAGTAGTTTAGAAATGCTGGCATTCAGGGCCAGGGATCGAGGGTGGCTAGGTGGGAATTTACGCTTTCTCTCTAATGTTTGTGAGATGGAGAGCTGAACGCTGCCATGTGACATGGTTGAGATCCTTGGTGACGCAGGTGGTGGTGTTGGTGGTACATCCCATGTTTGCTGGGCGGCAGGTGCCAACGTTCCTCCAGAGGCAGAGGAAGAGGCCGAGGCGGCGGCAGCAGCAGCAGAAGAGGCCGAGGCGGCGGCAGCAGCAGAAGAGGCCGAGGCGGCAGCAGCAGAAGAGGCTGCAGGGGGAGCCTGAGTGACTTCCTTGTTTTTAAGGTGTTTACTCCACTGCAGTTCATGCTTTGCATGCAGGTGCCTGGTCATGCAGGTTGTGCTAAGGTTCAGAACGTTAATGCCTCGCTTCAGGCTCTGATGGCACAGCGTGCAAACCACTCGGGTCTTGTCATCAGCACATTGTTTGAAGAAGTGCCATGCCAGGGAACTCCTTGAAGCTGCCTTTGGGGTGCTCGGTCCCAGATGGCGGCGGTCAGTAGCAGGCGGAGTCTCTTGGCGGCGGGTGTTCTGATTTTGCCCACTGCTCCCTCTTTTGCTACGCTGTTGGCTCGGTCTCACCACTGCCTCTTCCTCCGAACTCTGAAAGTCAGTGGCACGACCTTCATTCCATGTGGGGTCTAGGACCTCATCGTCCCCTGCATCGTCTTCCACCCAGTCTTGATCCCTGACCTCCTGTTCAGTCTGCACACTGCAGAAAGACGCAGCAGTTGGCACCTGTGTTTCGTCATCATCAGAGACGTGCTGAGGTGGTATTCCCATGTCCTCATCATCAGGAAACATAAGTGGTTGTGCGTTAGTGCATTCTATCTCTTCCACCCCTGGGGAAGGGCTAGGTGGATGCCCTTGGGAAACCCTGGCAGCAGAGTCTTCAAACAGCATAAGAGACTGCTGCATAACTTGAGGCTCAGACAGTTTCCCTGATATGCATGGGGGTGATGTGACAGACTGATGGGCTTGGTTTTCATGCGCCATCTGTGCTCTTTCTGCAGAAGACTGGGTGGGAGATAATGTGAACGTGCTGGATGCACTGTCGGCCACCCAATTGACTAATGCCTGTACCTGCTCAGGCCTTACCATCCTTAGAACGGCATTGGGCCCCACCAAATATCCCTGTAAATTCTGGCGGCTACTGGGACCTGAGGTAGTTGGTACACTAGGACGTGTGGCTGTGGCAGAACGGCCACGTCCTCTCCCAGCACCAGAGGGTCCACTAACACCACCACGACCATGTCCACGTCCGCGATCCCTTATTAGATGTTTTCCTCATTGTTCCCGTTCACCACAATTTTGAGAATGGCAAATTCGGGAATAGTTTTTCAACCCAGAACAAAAAGTGTGCTTTTACGGTCACTACAAATAACTTGACCAGCTAAAACAGTACAGATTTGGTTGAATAGAGATGTGAGGCCTGTTTTTTTTTGCGCTGTGTGACAGGTATAGGTTTAATCACACAATCACACTTCTATCAGCACGCTAGCGTGTGTCTTAGGTTTTTCTGAATGACACTATCAATACCTTCAATGTAAGATTTTCTTTTTGGGATAGATTTCAAGTAGGCCTCAAATACCAGAAACTAGTTATTTTGAGAATGGCAAATTTGGGAATGCTTTTTCAACCCAGAACAAAAAGTGTGCTTTTACGGTCACTACAAATAACTTGACCAGCTAAAACAGTGCAGATTTGGTTGAATAGAGATGTGAGACCTGTTTTTTTTGGCGCTGTGTGACAGGTATAGGTTTAATCACAGAATCACACTTCTATCAGCACGCTAGCGTGTGTCTTAGGTTTTTCTGAATGACACTATCAATACCTTCAATGTAAGATTTTCTTTTTGGGATAGATTTCAAGTAGGCCTCAAATACCAGAAACTAGTTATTTTGAGAATGGCAAATTTGGGAATGCTTTTTCAACCCAGAAAAAAAGTGTGCTTTTACGGTCAATACAAATAACTTGACCAGCTAAAACAGTACAGATTTGGTTGAATAGAAATGTCAGGTCTATTTTTTAGGCGCTGGGTGACAGGCTCAACTTGCCCCTGATGTAATATATGGCCAAAAAATAACCACACTGTTGATGGTTAAATGCACTTGGGTGACACAGGCTCAGCCTGCACCAGATGTAGTATATGGCCAAAAAATAATCAGACTGTTGATGGTTAAATGCACTTGGGTGACACAGGCTCAGCCTGCAGCTGATGTAGGATATAGCACAAAATAACCACACTATCGATGCTTAAATACACTTGGGTGACACAGGCTCAGCCTGCAGCTGATGTAGTATATGGCCAAAAAATAACCAGACTGTTGATGGTTAAATGCACTTCGGTGACACAGGCTCAGCCTGCAGCTGATGTAGGATATAGCACAAAATAACCACACTATCGATGGTTAAATACACTTGGTGATAGCTCGTGCTGGCGCACCACAAGTCACAAAATGGCCGCCGATCACCCCAGAAAAAAAGTGATCTAAAAACGCTCTGGGCAGCCTCAAAAAAGTGAGCAAGTCAATAATAGCACTTCAATGATCCACCGCTGCAGATCGATCACAGAATGAAGTCTTTTGGAGGAGTTAATCTGCCTAATCTCGCCCTAACGTCGCAGCTGCAACCTCTCCCTATACTGATCATAGCAGAGTGACGTGCGGCGCTACGTGACTCCAGCTTAAATAGAGGCTGGATCACATGGTGCACTGGCCAATCACAGCCATGCCAATAGTAGGCATGGCTGTGATGGCCTCTTGGGGCAAGTAGTATGACGCTTGTTGATTGGCTGCTTTGCAGCCTTTCAAAAAGCGCCAAGAAAGCACCGAACACCGAACCCGGACTTTTACGAAAATGTTCGGGTTCGGTGTCCGTGTCACGGACACCCCAAAATTCGGTACGAACCCGAACTATACAGTTCGGGTTCGCTCATCCCTACTTACTAGTAGTAAGTATTCCTATACAGCAGAAGTCTCATATTTTTATTTTTTGTAATTAGCCATGCAGCTCTATAGTGTAGTGGTTAACATTCTTGGCTGTAATGTAAAAGGTTGTGAGTTCGAATCCCGCCAGAAAGTCTTCAGAAATAGAGGCTAAATTAGATTTAAATACACTAGCTTGAGCACACGCGATATTTGGCCCGAGCATAGCCGAGCATAGCGATGCCCCAGCCGAACTAGTGTTTGGCCGAGCATGCTCGCTAAACAGTGCTTTCTATTTTTTATTTTTTTTGTTAACATTAATGTCAATTAATGGTGGGCAGAAACAGGGGTGTTCTGCTTGTAACCATCAGCCTATTTGTTCAATAAGCCCTAACTCACGAGGTGAACGCTGTGTAACAAAAATCTGAGACGTAATGCCAGGATCACTTTTTCATTGGTCATCTTCTCACCCACAAAATGGAATAAAAAGCAATAAAATTGAGTGTACCTCAGAATGGTACCCATGATACCATCAGCTCGTCCCCCAAAAGCAAGCCCTGAAACAAAAATAGCAAACCAAAACCTCTGTATAAATATTGTCTAGCTGTAAAGATTGTAACCCATAGAGTAAGCAAAAATGTCATACATAAAATGTGGGATTGATGTTTTTTGCATTTCCTCTCACCCCCCAAAAAAAGATAATGAAAACTAAACAAGTTTTATGTGTTCTCCAGAACTGTGCCATTAAAACTAGAACTTGTGCTGCAAAAAAAATGGAAACCTTACTCTGCAACATCCACAAAGAAGAAAAGTTAAAATGTTATGACTCCTGGAACGTGAGGATGAAAACATTGACAGATCTGTAAAGACCAAAATTGTCAGGTTGTTAAGGGATTGATCAAAACCCACAGGTTATTTTCACTGTGGATGACTATTTGCAGCTCTCGTAACGATAGGGCTGGGCAAATAATCAAATTAATTCACCCTTTTAGTGGCCGACGATTTTGATTTTATAAACAAAAAATTCTATTCAACTGTATCCGCATCTTCAATTGAAATACTGACATGCTGCACCCCTCCCGCAACAGCTGCCAAAAGCTGGAATTGTCCCACCAGATCCTGGACAGTTGAGAGACATGATGATCCCACAGTTCCATCCTTAAAATATTTTGCTCGGCACAACAGATCCCTGTTCAATGTAGAAGTTCCGTCCATGACCTTTTTTTTATTCTGAATTATTTTCCAAACATTTGTGCTCCTGTATGGGATTGGCTCAGACCAGAAAAGCAGCCTTCACCCCTCAGATTCATCAATTAACTTTCAGCACCAATGTCCCTTTTGCTGTTTCACCTGTTTTCCTTTGTTGGACCATTTCGGGTAGATACTGACCACCACATACCAGGAACACTCCACAAGACCTGCCATTTTGGAGAATAGTAGCTGCTCCTACAATTTTAGGAGGATTATTGGATTACTTTATTAGAAGGAGAATAAAATGTATGAGGAGCAGCTATTAAATAGCAAGACTGACCTGGAAAAAAAGACAACACCGCTTGAGTTTTAATATGACATGTCCACCTTAGCCATGGACTCTCCCAGACTACAACTACCAGGTGCTCTCACCTCCCACAGTTAGTTTAGTGCTACACATCAGTGGAAGCAAAGTTGCTTTTAACATTCGTCAGAAAAAATGTTGAGTTAAAAAATCAAACAACGGTTTGTGAAACTGACGGCAAGTGAATCTTTTCAGATGTTGAGGCTTATGAGGAAAATTGCAGGTCTCGTGTGTTTGAGGGGCACACAAAATTTTCAGGCTAGAGGATGAAGAACATGAGGAACCACTAGGATTCTCATCCACATCATAGAGTGCTGAAAATTTTAAAAAAAGTGAGTAAATTTCTTGAAGCAACTCTAGATTTGGTGTCCGAACAATGGCGGAAATAGTGAATATCGAATTGGAAATCTTGCACAATGATCTTCATATAAGGAAAGTCTTCCTATGGTCATTCCAAGACTTCTCGATCCTGAGCAGAAATAATTTGTGCAGTCATTTTGGAGCAAATTGAAACAGATCCAACATAAAAATAAAAAAAATTGTCTAATTTTGAAAGATCGCCTGTAATGAAACCTGGATCTTTTTGCACAATCCTGAGATCAAATGTTAGTCAAACTGGAAAACGTCAAATTTTCCAAGACTGGAGAAAGCGTGTTAGATCACATTTCTATGAACTTCCTATCAGTTATCCCATTAATAAAGATATTTATTATCAAAATAACGATGAGCTCTGGCTGCTGTATGTGGTACACTGCTGAAGTGTGTCCTGGTTAACACTTTATTCACTAAATAGCAGGGCGGCCGGCTGACTGATATGTTATTATCACCAATCTGTTATGTATGAAAGCGTTCAATAGCTAAGTCACCTCCATTGTACGCTATTGCTAGTTTCTATATAATTCTTAGTTTGGGAAACACTTTACTTGAGATGCTCTTCCAAATTTGATTTTGCTCTCAGTCCTCCTTGTCTCCTTCAGGTTTTTTAGGTACAGGACTCTTCTTGGACCTTTCCTTCAATGACCCACCAAGGATGGAGAAGGACAGAAACCACATGGCTGCAAGGATATTAGACCACACTCTAGAGATCATCTCTTTGATAACTGGAGAGGTGAGAGCTTCACATGACATCACTCTTATCTCTAGTAATAAACCAGGGAAATTTCTGGAAAGGTGAAGGATTCTTAGAATCTCTGTAGTGATCGGCGTCTCCCCATACACAGGATTACACAGTAGTGAAGAAATCGTCTGGTGAGTGTGTGACACCCCGTGTGTCAGGAGGACGGAGCAGGACCCAGAGCCCCATCACCGAGCCTCCACCTCATTCCCTGACACATGAGCAGAAGATCCTAGAACTTACCACCAGGATCACTGAGCTGCTGAGCGGAGAGGTGAGCGCTGCTGGGAATGCTGGCACATTATACAATAACGCCAAGGGAGGGGTCTGGTAATGACTGTGTCCTTGTGTTGTCAGGTTCCTATAAGGTGTCAGGATGTTGCTGTCTTTTTCTCCGTGGAAGAGTGGGAGTATTTAGAAGTACAAAAGGAACTGTACAAGAATGTCATGATGGAGAATCACCAGTCCCTCACATCACCAGGTAAGAGGAGACCTTCCTTGACTACAGGAGAGAACAGTTTTGAGAGTTAGTGTTACAAAAGCGGATGTAGATCCACTGTGCCAATCAACATATTTGGCTTTGGGATACTCCAAAGGGAGTTATCTAAGTGGACCCCCTGCTTTTCACCCTTTAATTCATATGGACTGTGAGGGAACCACCAGGCCGCCTCCTCTTGGAGTAGTTCCTGTTCAGTGGCTGCTCATCCAGAGGTATCAAGAGCACCAAAGGATCAAGCAGAAATGTAATCAGGAAACAAGTCGAGGTCAGGGCAGGCAGTGTTTGTGCAATCCAGTAAACAGTCCAAAGGTCAGGCAGCAAAGGGTCAAATCCTGTTTACAGGAAGAAATTGACACATTGCAAATGAACAGAAGAATGGTTGACCTTCATAGAAAACTAGTACCTAATGCTCAGGAACATTTCCAAATTGGAGGGTGCCTTAAAGAGCCAGGCTAGACAGATTAGGACGGACAGATGCTGGCTTTTAAAGAGCTGGAGGAAGCATGCACTCTATGGGCAGACAGAGGCACTAGTTTAAGAATATTAAAAATGTATCAGTAAATGTATTAAAGGAATAGGGATAATCAGGCAATTGTATGTTCTGCAAATGTATGCAAATTAAGTAAATACACCAACACCAAAATAGAAAACTTACAAACAATAAAGGTTAGACAAAAGACAAAACACAACTGTTAATTATATAATTGCAACCACACTTCATCTAGAGTCCTGACTACATCCAGAATGAAGGTATTTAAATCACCATTAAGCATCATATAACAGCGACACACATCAGGTGGGGCGTCCGGTTCAGTGAAAGTCTTCAGAGACTCGATTGGAAACAACAATTTTTCTAGGCAAGACGTCTTTTCCTAGGTGAACTCCAATGGCTTCCTGAAACAGTCCATCTTTTATACTGTTTTAAATAAAGAGCTTCACCCCTAATGGAATGTAGCTAGATTATGCAACCGATAATTGTCACTATGCATATCTTGGCTTTCCGATATTATTTTGGACCTTGGAGTGTCCAATTCTCCGATCTGCAATAAATCAGAACCCCAAGACAAACTATGCAGACAATGCTAACTCTCTTGTATACGCTCCTTTCCCAACAGATCATTACTCATTTACACATCATCAAATACATACTGTAGGACAATACCTTGTACACATGTTTTCTGTGTCCAGTCTATCAGATAAAATGAACAAAGCTTTCCACAAACATTTCCGCATCAGTTTTATCCGACCGAAATATACAAGATATCAAATAAACAGTTAAGACAAATAACAAGGACACCGTTTAACTATTCAAGTACAAACATTGCCAAACAGTCTTCAATGTTGAAACTATGTTAACTTGAGTAATCGGTTCCAAAGCCCCAAAATGTCATTCAAGATAAGATTTAATAAAAATAAGCAGATAACTAAGAAAGATAACACAAGTCCTTACATATAACAGTCAGGAATAGCTGCTAACTAGTAACTAATACAGCTATTTTACCAGAGAAGTGACTTTGATTGGTTGGATATGAGTCAGAGGCATTGTATGTTGAGTCTAGTTTAAACTTACTATGGGCCAGAAAAGACCATTGTATGTTGAAAATATTGTATCCTGAGGCCATTGTATCTTGAGGAAACACTGTACATGACAGTACCCACCTTTAACGAGGAGCCATTGGACCCTTAACCAATGATCCATGCTTATCTAGATGAGTTTTAGCAAATTTCTTAATTAATTTGTCAGCATGCATATCCCTGTCAGAAAGTCATGATCTCTCCTGTGGTCCATCACATTTCTAATGAACCAGGTATTGTTCTGTACTTTGTCGTACTCTTCTGGAATACAATACTTCCCGAGCAGAAAAATAAAGAGGCAGCAGGTTCAGGAGAGGTGGGGCCACAGAGCTTCTTCCTGGGCCATGCCAACTAAGCGTGGTGTCAGAGGAATCCACCACTCCTGGCTGTAGGTATCTGATCTTAGTTGAGATGATGTTGAAGACCGAGTCAACCATTTAAGGACAGCTGGGTTGATGGTCAAAACACGACCGCTGGATGACACTGGCAGCTCTGGCCTGTTGCTGCAACTGCTGCTACTTCTGCCATCTCCAGAAACATTTTTTTCACTGCCGGTTCCCTTGGAAGGCCCTGGCACCTGTCTGTCAGACGTGCTGTACAGTAACAGTAACTGTAAATGTAAAATAGCAGTAGTATTAGACAGCTTTTTCACTCCAATTAGAGAATTGAAGCCTAATGGAATTACTTATCTATAAAATAGATAAGATAAAAACTGTAAAAATAGAGTGCTACTTCACCCCATTACTGAAGCAAGGCCTAATGGAATTACTTATGTATAAAACAATCTGGACACCCCAATAACAGTAGTATTAGACCGCTATTTCACCGCAATTACAGAATCAAGGCCTTATGGGATTACTTATCTATAACACAAGGTGTAAAACTAACAGAAAAAATACAGTGCTTTTTCAACCCAATTACAGAATCAAGGCATTATAGAATTACTTATGTATAGGTTTTCCCTCCCAAGCTGTGACGCTCTCCGATGTGATTGGATTGCGGCACAGCCAGGGAGAAGGAGAAGCCCATTGAGAAACCCTGGCGTCTCCTCCTCCCTGTTCCGATGCTCAGTATTTACATACTGAGCGCGAGAACTTCAGGCGGGCGCAGTGGGGCGTAGGGGCGATGTTTAAAAAAAAAACTGGGTGGCAGCAAGTACAGGTATTTAGCTTCTATACAGTTGCAAGAAAAAGTATGTGAGCCCTTTGGAATTATATGGATTTCTGCACAAATTGGTCATAAAATGTGATCTGATATTCATCTAAGTCACAACAATAGACAATCACAGTCTGCTTAAACTAATAACACACAAAGAATTAAATGTTACCATGTTTTTATTGAACACACCATGTAAACATTCACAGTGCAGGTGGAAAAAGTATGTGAACCCCTAGACTAATGACATCTCCAAGAACTAATTGGAGTGAGGTGTCAGCCAACTGGGGTTCAATCAATGAGAGGAGATTGGAGGTGTTGGTTACAGCTGCCCTGCCCTATAAAAAAACACACCAGTTCTGGGTTTGCATTTCACAAGAAGCTTTGCCTGATATGAATGATGCCTCCCACAAAAGAGCTCTCAGAAGACCTACGATTAAGAATTGTTGACTTGCATAAAGCTGGAAAGGGTTATAAAAGTATCTCCAAAAGCCTTGCTGTTCATCAGTCCACGGTAAGATAAATTGTCTATAAATGGAGAAAGTTCAGCACTGCTGCAACTCTCCCTAGGAGTGGCCGTCCTGTAAAGATGACTGCAAGAGCACAGCGCAGACTGCTCAATGAGGTGAAGAAGAATCCTAGAGTGTCAGCTAAAGACTTACAAAAGTCTCTGGCATATGCTAACATCCCTGTTAACGAATCTACAATACGTAAAACACTAAACAAGAATGGATTTCATGGGAGGATACCACAGAGGAAGCCACCGCTGTCCAAAAAAAACCATTGCTGCACGTTTACAGTTTGCACAAGAGCACCAGGATGTTGCACAGCACTACTGGCAAAATATTCTGTGGACAGATGAAACCAAAGTTGAGTTTGGAAGAAACACACAACACTATGTGTGGAGAAAAAGAGGCACAGCACACCAACATCAAAACCTCATCCCAACTGTGAAGTATGTTGGTGGGGGCATCATGGTTTGGGGCTGCTTTGCTGCGTCAGAGCCTGGGCGGATTGCTATTATCGAAGGAAAAAGGAATTCCCAAGTTTATCAAGACGTTTTGCAGGAGAACTTAAGGTCAACTGTCCACCAGCTGAAGCTCAACAGAAGATGGGTGTTGCAACAGGACAACGACCCAAAGCATAGAAGTAAATCAACAACAGAATGGCTTAAACAGAAGAAAATACGCCTTCTGGAGTGGCCCAGTCAGAGTCCTGACCTCAACCCGATTGAGATGCTGTGGCATGACCTCAAGAAAGTGATTCACACCAGACATCCCAAGAATATTGCTGAACTGAAACAGTTCTGTAAAGAGGAATGGTCAAGAATTGCTCCTGACCGTTGTGCACGTCTGATCTGCAACTACAGGAAACTTTTGGTTGACGTTATTGCTGCCAAAGGAGGTTCAACCAGTTATTAAATCCAAGGGTTCACATACTTTTTCCACCTGCACTGTGAATGTTTACATGGTGTGTTCAATAAAAACATGGTAACATTTAATTCTTTGTGTGTTATTAGTTTAAGCAGACTGTGAATGTCTATTGGTGTGACTTAGATGAAGATCAGATCACATTTTATGACCAATTTGTGCAGAAATCCATATCATTCCAAAGGGTTCACATAATTTTTCTTGCAACTGTAAGTAAAACAGATTAATGTCCCTGCACTCTCCCTATGGTCTCCCTATAGTGTGTAAAAAGTCTCCCTATGATCTCCCTACACTGTCCCTGAACTCTTCCTAACTACAATTTTAAAATTAAGGCTTTATTATTAAACTTACAGCCAATGCATTACAATAGAGATGTATTGTAATGCATTGTAGAGGGGGATCAGACCCCCAAAGGTTGAAGTCCCATAGTGTGACAAAAAAGAAAGTAAAAAAATGCAAAAAAAAAAATTTTTACATAATGAAAAATTTGAAGTTCAAAAAGCTCTCTTTTCCCAAAATTAAATTATAAGTTTTTTTAAAAAAATATAAAAAAAAAGAAAAGTAGACATATTAGGTATCACCGCATCCGTATTGACCAGCTCTATAAAAATATCACATGATACGCTCTGTCAGGTGAACGCTGTACAAATAAAATAAATAAAAACAATAAATAAAATGTCATTTTTTTGTCACCTCACCTTACAAAATGCATAATATCGACTAACGAAAAAGTCATATATACCCCAAAATGGTACCAATGAATACGTCACCTCATCCTGCAAAAAATGAACCCCACATCCCTTAAAAAATAAAAACCAATGGCACCTGTAAACCAATCCATCAAAATCTGTGCTGCAAAAGCCATATGGAGCTCCTTTCTTTCTGAGTACTGCCATGTGCCCCCACAGCAGTTTACCACCACATATGGAGTGTTGCTGTATTCAGGAGAAAATGGGTTACAAATTATGGGGTGCTTTTTCTCCTGTTACCCCTTGTGAAAATGAAAAATTTGGGGCTAAAGCAACATTTTATTGGAAGAATTTAAACTTTTCATTTTCACAGCCAAGTGTTTGCAAATTCCGTAAAACACTTATGGGGTCAAAACACTTATGGGGTCAAAGTGCTCAATAACCCCTTAATATATTCTTTGAGTGGTGTACTTTCCAAAATTGGGTCACTTTTTGAGGGTTTTCACTGTAGGGGTACTTCAGGGTCTTTTCAAATACAAAATGGTGCCCGAAAACCATTCTAGCAAAAATCTGCCTCCAAAAACCATATTGCGCTCCTTTCCTTCTGACCACTGCCATGTGCCCCCGACAGCAGTTTACCACCACATATGGGGTATTTCTGTAAACTGCAGAATCAGAGTAATGTCTATTGAGGTTTATTTTGTTGTTAACTCTTGCTTTGTTGTAAGAAAAAATTGATTAACATAAAAAATCTACAAAAAATTCACCTCCAGTTTCCTTCAATTCTTGTGGAACACCTCAAGGGTTAACAAACTTTGTAACATCAGTTTTGAATATCTTGGGGTGTGTAGTTTATAAAATTGGGTCATTTTTTGGTGGTTTCCATTATGTAAACATCTCAAAATCACTTTAAAACTGAATTGGTGCTTAAAAATGGTTTTGGAAATTTTGTTGAAAATTTTAAAAATTGCTTCTCAAATTCTAAGCCTTGTAACGTCCTAAAAAAAATAGGACATTTTCAAAATAATGCCAAACATAGTAGACATATGGAAAATGAATTAATAAATGAAAATAAAACATATTGACTCAAATTTATCACTAACATGAAGTACAATGTGTCACGAGGAAAGAGTCTCCGAATGGCTTGGATAGGAAAAAGCTTTCCAAAGGTATTACCAAAAAAATGGACACGTCAGATTTGCAAAAATCGGCCTTGGTTTTAAGGTGAAAAGTGGATCGTTACTGAAGGGGTTAATATTGGCCTTGGTGTAGAGCAGAAGGGTTTGGGTTTCTAGACCACTAGGCTCACTTCACTGGGGTACTTGCAAAGGTGGTGATGTATGTCTGTATGCTCGGAGTGATATTAAAGTAGGTGTGATCTAAACTATTGTGGATGAAGTTTGTGAGGATGTTGAAACCTTGTGGATGGAATTACAGGGAGGCAAGAAAGTAATGAAAAAATAATTATTGGTGTGATCTATAGACGGTTGTGAGGAGACAGAAGATCAACCGTATGTGCAAATGGAGCAGGCGGCACAGTAGTCATAATGGGAGATTTTTTACTATTCAAACATAGATTGGGAACATGGTTCTGCCTCTGCTGCAAAACTGAGAAAATTCCTCAGCTTTTTGCAGGATAATTTTATGGGCCAGTTTGTAGAAGATCCTACTAGAAGCGATGCTCTTCTGGATCTAGTAATTTCTAACAATGCAGAGCTTGTGAGAAATGTCACTGTCCATGAAATCCTTGGTAACCGTGACTACAATATAATTATATAACAACTAAATTGGTCGGTAGGGCATAAACACTTAATTTTAAAAAGGCGAATTTCCCAGGGTTGAGTGCTGCACTTCAGGACATATACTGGGAGCAGCGACTGTCACATAATGACACTAATGTTAAATGGGAGTGCTTTAAATCTACTTTGGAGAAGTATATTGTTAAATATGTTCCTAGAGGTAGCAAGCACAAGAGAATAAAATTAAACCCCACATGGCTTACAATAGTGTCTTCAATAGGGCCTTAAAGAAATACAAATCTGAGGGGTCAGCTGTAGCCTTTAAAAAGTATAAAGAACTAAATAAATTATGTAAGGGACCAATAAAATCAGCGAAAATGCACAATGAAATACAGGTGGCCAAAGAAAGTAAGAACGACCCCAAAAAATTCTTTAACCCCTTAAGGACGCAGGGCGTACCGGTACGCCCTATTTCCTGAGTCCTTAAGGACTCAGGGCGTACCGGTACGTCCTAACTTTAAATCGTTATGCCGGCGCCGCAGGGGTTAATCGGAACAGGATGCCGGCTGAAATCATTCAGCCGGCATCCTGTCACAACGCCAGGGGGGGTCATGTGACCCCCCCGTATCGGCGATCGCCGCAAACCGCAGGTCAATTCAGACCTGCGGTTTGATGCACTTTTTGCAGTTTCTGATCCCTGCGGTCCCTGACCGCGGGGATCAGAAACTTTATAATGCCCAAAATATATATATTTCACCTCCCCCTGCACCCCTGAATGATTTTAGCCCGGTGGGAGGTGCAGGGGGAGGGTTGCGGGCGGTGCGGCAAGTGGGATCGCGATCCCCCGCCCGCCTCCCCTTGAATAATCGTTGGTGGTTAGTGGGTATACCAGGGTGCCAGCACATTGCTGACACCCTGGTATAAACGGCTGACATCTGTGCTGCGATGTCAGCTGTTTAACCCTTTCCATACCGCGGTCCATACGGACCGCTGTATGGAAAAAGTTAACAGTAAGAGGGAGCTCCCTCCCTCTCCCATCGGGGGGCTGCTGTGCCTTTGCAGCCCCCAGATGGAGAGAGCCCCCAGACAGCCCCCAGAGAGCCCCGTCCTTACCCTTCCCCGTCTGCGAAGTTCTGACCAGTACTGAGCAGACGGGGAAGGTTCCCATGGCAACAGGACGCCGTCTCAGGCATCCTGCTGTCCATGGTGCTGAACAGATCTGTGCTAAAGGTAGAGATCTGTTCAGACAAAGTGTAAGTAAAATACAGTACAAAACACTATGTGGTGTACTGTACTGTATTATACAGACATCAGACCCATTGGATCTTCAAGAACCAAGTGGGTCTGGGTAAAAAAAAAAGTGAAAAAAGTGAAAAAAAAAAGTAAAAATCAAAAAACACATTTATCACTGATTAAAAATGAAAAAAAATAAAATTCCCTACACATGTTTGGTATCGCCGCGTCCGTAACGACCTGATCTATAAAACGGTCATGTTACTTTCCCCGCACGGTGAACGCCATAAAAATAAAAAAATAAAAACTATTAGGAAATTGAAATTTTGCCCACCTTACTTCCCAAAAAAGGTAATAAAAGTGATCAAAAAAGTCGCATGTACACCAAAATAGTACCAATCAAACCGTCATCTCATCCCGCAAAAATCATATCCTACCCAAGATAATCGCCCAAAAACTGAAAAAACTATGGCTCTTAGACTATGGAAACACTAAAACATGATTTTTTTTGGTTTCAAAAATGAAATCATTGTGTAAAACTTAAATAAATAAAAAAAAGTATACATATTAGGTATCGCCGCGTCCGTATCGACTGGCTCTATAAAAATATCACATGACCTAACCCCTCAGATGACCACCGTAAAAAAATAAAAATAAAAACAGTGTAAAAAAAGCATCTTACGTCACAAAAAGTGTAATAGCAAGCGATCAAAAAGTCATATGCACCCCAAATCAGTGCCAATCAAACCGTCATCTCATCCCGCAAAAAATGAGACCCTACTTAAGATAATCGCCCAAAAACTGAAAAAACTATGGCTCTTAGACTATGGAGACACTAAAACATTTTTTTTGTTTTAAAAATGAAATCATTGTGTAAAACTTACATAAATAAAAGAAATTTTATACATATTAGGTATCGCCGCGTCCATGACAACCTGCTCTATAAAATTACCACATGATCTAACCTGTCAGATGAATGTTGTAAAAAAAATAAAAAAATCTATTTCTTGTTACCTTGCAGCGCAAAAAAGTGTAATATAGAGCAACCAAAAATCATATGTACCTTAAACTAGTACCAACAAAACTGCCACCCTATCCCGTAGTTTCTAAAATGGGGTCACTTTTTTGGAGTTTCTACTCTAGGGGTGCATCAGGGGGGCTTCAAATGGGACATGGTGTCAAAAAAAACAGTCCAGCAAAATCTGCCTTCCAAAAACCGTATGGCATTCCTTTCCTTCTGCGCCCTGCCGTGTGCCCGTACAGCTGTTTACGACCACATATGGGGTGTTTCTGTAAACTACAGAATCAGGGCCATAAATATTGAGTTTTGTTTGGCTGTTAACCCTTGCTTTGTAAATGGAAAAAAAATATTAAAATGGAAAATCTGCCAAAAAAGTGAAATTTTGAAATTGTATCTCTATTTTCCATTAAATCTTGTGCAACACCTAAAGGGTTAACAAAGTTTGTAAAATCAGTTTTGAATACCTTGAGGGGTGTAGTTTCTTATATGGGGTCACTTTTATGGAGTTTCTACTCTAGGGGTGCATCAGGGGGGCTTCAAATGGGACATGGTGTAAAAAAAAACAGTCCAGCAAAATCTGGCTTCCAAAAACCAAACGGCGCACCTTTCACTCTACGCCCCGCTGTGTGGCCGTACAGTAGTTTACGGCCACATATGGGGTGTTTTTGTAAACGGCAGAGTCATGGCAAAAAAGATACAGTCTTGTTTGGCTGTTAACCCTTGCTTTGCTAGTGGAAAAAATGGGTTAAAATGGAAAATTAGGCAAAAAAATGAAATTCTCAAATTTCATACCCATTTGCCAATAACTCTTGTGCAACACCTAAAGGGTTAACAAAGTTTGTAAAATCAGCTTTGAATACCTTGAGGGGTGTAGTTTATAGAATGGGGTCATTTTTGGGCGGTTTCTATTATGTAAGCCTCGCAAAGTGACTTCAGACCTGTAGTGGTCCCTAAAAATTGTTTTTTTGTAAATTTCTGAAAAATTTCAAGATTTGCTTCTAAACTTCTAAGCCTTGTAACATCCCCAAAAAATAAAATATCATTCCCAAAATGCTACAAACATGAAGTAGCCATATGGGGAATGTAAAGTCATCACAATTTTTGGGGGTATTACTATGTTTTACAGAAGTAGAGAAAATGAAACTTTGAAATTTGCTAATTTTTCAAAATTTTGGGTAAATATGGTATTTTTTATGCAAAAAATTCACTTTTTTGACCCAATTTTAGCAGTGTCATGAAGTACAATATGTGATGAAAAAACAATCTCAGAACGGCCTGGATAAGTCAAAGCGTTTTAAAGTTATCAGCACTTAAAGTGACACTGGTCAGATTTGCAAAAAATGGCCAAGTCCTTAAGGGGTTAAATACATAAATTAAAAAAGAAAACAAGGTCAGAATATGTAGGGTCCCTAAATGATGGTAACGGGGTGTTGGTCACTGGGGATCGAGAGAAGGCAGAGCTGGGGATCGAGAGGTGTAAGTAAGAAGAGAAAGAAAAAAGTAGTTGTCGTAATATGTAAAGCAAAATAGAGCATGACAGCGAAGACAAGAGATGTATAAAAAAAATTTGAAAAGAAAACTGAGTTGTTGCTCAAGACAACCAATCAAATCACTTCTTTAATTTTTCAAAGGCTGCTTGAAAAATTATAGTTGGATTTGGATTGTTTGCCACTCGCACCAATTTTTTTAATTTATCCTATTTACATTGTTTCCTGGCTTGCTATTGTCTCAATAAAGCTTGACTAATAAAAAATAATTTTGCTTTAGGAAAGTAAGAACGTTTTGTTTCATTTTCCAGGTGAATACGGGATGGTATTTTTGAATAAGCATCTTCACTTATCTCCCTTCCATGAAGCAAAAGATAACAGTACCACACAAGCTAATTCAACAACACCTAATGTACCCTCAGTTCTTCACAGTGGAGATCTATCCTCCAATACGAATGGAGACAAGAAACCTTCATCTAGTCAGTCACTGATTGGCAGAATGGGAACTAAACCGACACGTGGGAAACATTGTAAAAAGAAATCTAATCTTTCTTTGCGTAAGAGAAATCATGGAACATTTTTATGTTCAGAATGTGGGAAATGTTATGATCGGAAATCACATCTTGAGACCCATCTGAGAATTCACGTAGGGGAAAAGCCATTTTCATGTCTTAAATGTGGGAAATGTTTTAGTCAGAAATCAGATCTTTATAGACATCAGCGATCTCACACAGGGGAGAAGCCATTTTCATGTTCTGAATGTGGAAAATGTTTTAGTCAGAAAGCAGATCTTCGCAGACATCAGAAAGGTCACACAGGGGAGAAGCCCTATTCATGTTCAGAATGTGGGAAGTCTTTTATTCAGAAATCACATCTTGTTACACATCAGAGAACTCACACAGGAGAGAAGCCATTTATGTGTCCTAAATGTGGTAAATATTTTAGTGAGAAATCCGTGCTTGTAGACCATCTGAGAACTCACACAGGGGAGAAGCCATTTTCTTGTCCTGAATGTGGGAAGTGTTTTAGTCTAAAATCGTGTCTTGTTAGACATCAGAGAACTCACACAGGAGAGAAGCCATATTCATGTCCTCAATGTGGGAAGTGTTTTAGTCTGCAAACGTGTCTTGTTAAACATCTCAGAAGTCACACAAGGGAGAAGCCATTTTCATGTTCAGAATGTGGCGAATCGTTTGTTTATAAATCAAGACTTGCTAATCATCAGAGAACTCACACTGACGAGAAGCCACTATAGTTCAGAAGTACAGGGCTTAATGTAACTCACATATTCTTATTACAGATGGCAGGATCCAGAAGCAGTTATAGATGCAACCCAGCAGTGATCGCCAGTTCGCAGTGTTCACCAGCGAACACATGCGGGCTGCCATCTTTAGTAAGGTAGACTCACCCGTCCGGCGATGCACAGGTAAGCCCTTACCTGTGCCTGGGCCGGGATCCGTCTGAAATCAAACGCAGTCACAGGGAGCAGGCAGTTCCGAGAACAGCCGCTGGGGGCCTTCATCAGGCTGTTCTCGGAACTGCCTTCTACCGGTGACTGCGTTTGATTTCAGACCGGCTCCGGCACAAGCACAGGTAAGGGCTAACCTGTGCATCGCCGGACGGGTGAGTCTACCTTACTAAAGATGGCAGCCCACATGTGTTAGCTGGCTAACACTGCGAACTGGCCATCACTGCAACCCAGGTCTTGTTTTAAAGTTGACAATCACGTGAAGAGAAATCCAGCACTGCAGATGGGATCTAGGTAAAATCTCTTTATTCCATGTGATAGAGACTTCTATACCGATCTGTTTAATGTTCTAACATGTTTCAGACTTACTCATAGCATAGTTTGCTACTTGCTTCAAGGAAAGCGGCAGTTGAGGAGTTTGACTGGGGCGGCACAACTGTCAACCCATTACACAGGTGTCCTAAGGTGAGCTGAGGGAGGACTGAAACCTCCTGTTGAGAACTATCCATTGAGTAAGGACTGTTGGGTCTGAAACTTGCAAGCGACTTCTGTACCGATATGTTGGATGTTTTATAGTGTGGAATACAGAGATTTTATCTGGATCCCTTTGCAGTGCTGGATTCTCTTCACATTTAATAATTTCCTCCAAAGCCTTCCATGTACTTTGGCAGTATTCATGAAAAAAGCAGTGAGCTGGACTGTGTTGTTTATTTAAAGCTGACAATCTAATCTTTAAAATAGGACAATGGTCCAAATACTTTAGAAACCGGTCCCAGTAAAAGCTGCATATACCTGCAGCTCTCACTCACAAGATGATTTCTAAGGGCTATATCTCCTGATGTGAAGCAAGTAGCAATCCTGATCTTGTTTTAATCATAGATTGTCATTTTTAAAAGAAGACCTGGATTACATCTCTAGCTGCTACACAGACCAAGATATCTCATGATAAAGCAGTCCTCCCACCTTTTCAGCCACCTGTGATGTTGGGAAGCATGGATGAGGAGATGGGTAAAGTGGGGGACCTGTCAACCAGCTTCAGAAGGAGAGACATAGATTATTTTTCCCTGTGCAGTTGGACATGGGCCCAGTAAGAGAGTAAGGCTACTTTCACACTAACGTTTTGGCTTTCCGTTTGTGAGATCCGTTCAGGGCTCTCAAAAGCGGTCCAAAATGGATCAGTTTTGCCCTAATGCATTCTGAATGAAAAAGGATTTGCTCAGAATGCATCAGTTTGCCTTCGTTCAGTCACCATTCCGCTCTAGAGGCGGACACCAAAACGCCGCCTACAGTGTTTTGCTGTCCGCCTGATGAAGCGGAGCCAATCTAGCACAATATAAAACGAATCCATCCTCCATTGACTAATACAACCAGATCTGTTCATGACGGATGCAGGCTGTTGTATTATTGTAACGGAAGCGTTTTTGCAGATTCATGACGGATCCACAAAAAACGCTAGTGTGAAAGTAGCCTAACATGGATTTCTGTACATGATATCAAGAATGAGTGCTTGCTCATCTAATCATCTCTCTGCTCCTAATTAGGCTGTTTGACTCCATGAACCAGAAGTTTACCAGCATCTGGATCACAGCACATAACACACTACAAACACAACATTTAACAGTTAACATCAGAAATGAATCCATCCTTTTAGCGGAAAGGATGGATTCGGCACATAACTGAGCTGAACGGAGCCTACGGACCCCATATAGACTATAATGGGGTCCATTAGGTTTCCACTCAGAAGATGATTTTGGAGCGGAGACAAAAGTCCTGCGCGCACAACTTTAGTCTCCACTCTAAAATCATCTTCTGAGCGGAAACCTAACGGACCCCATTATAGTCTATATGGGGTCCGTAGGCTACGTTCGGCTCAGTTATGTGCTGAATTCGTCATTTCCGTTCTCCTGGTCCTATAACGGAGCAGGAGAACGGAAAGGCTGAACTCCCCCATTAATATCAACTTTTACGCAATTTGTATGAAAATTATATATTGACAGAAATTTGCTTTAAGGTGTCTGTGTGTATTATTGTCTGAGTGGTACTTTGACAGTGTGCTACTTTCAGAAAATATGTATGTGGGGTTAGTATGATTTTTTAAATTTTATTTACTATTTAGGTTTTCTTTGTAAAAAAAAAAAAAAAGTGAATTATCCTGCCTCCAAGGGATTGCGAAATGTCCAAACACCTCTGGCAGTGAAAGCATTAAAAGCACTTTGGACAATATTGAACTTAGGTCTAAACTAAAGGAAATGCGGCCAGTGGAGATGCTGTATGTGGTCCTAAAGTAAACTGAACATATGCTTTTAGCCCTCCCAATCTGTTGCTGCTAAAGGTTAGTCATTGTGGCCATAACAGGTGACAATCACATCAGCTGCAGTCATAACCACTTCTACTGGAAGTGATTTATCAGTGGCTACTTGAAATGTAGATATGATCCACAGAGCTGAAGATAACCTTAGTATTAGAATATAAATTTTTCAGTAGATGGTCATAAAATGCTTTGTCACTGTCTGACAAAACTGAAATAACCCTACCTACTTGGACAATCCACCCTAAACGGCGGCCCCCAACTGGTCAACGGTCCTTAATCTGGATAAGGGCACTTTGACATGGCCAGGAGTTATAATGTCTTCACTATCTGACTCTGTCAGTTAAGGAGCGGCAATTGAAGAGAGCTGAGCCTCTAGGACAGGGGTGTCAAACTCATGACCCTTCAGCTCTTGCAAAACTACAACTCCCAGCATGCCCTAATAGCTGTAGGCTTTCTGAGAACGATGGAACTTGTGGTTTTGGCTATGAGTTTCACATACGTGCTCTAGGAGTAACAGTAGTGCCCCCATTGCTCCTAGAGTCTTTCAGCAATGCAGGCCCATATGAACATGGGACCAGCACAGATGCCTTCAGCTGCCAAGTGCACATGGAACAGGTCAGCCAGTGTCATAGGTAGAAATCTACTGACAGAAGCCCTTTAACACTGAATCATGGAGCTCAACCAGGAGGTGAAAATGAAACTGGCTAGGGATGAACAATTTACCTTCAGGCCTGTTCTCAGGGGCCAGATCAGAGGTGATAGTAAAAATTACGATACCTTCAGGCAGAATAGGTTCTGGTTTTGGATTCTGGGGAATAACTGTCACAGATACTTCTAGATAAGCGGAAATCGCATCTTGTGACCCATCTAAGAATCCACTTAGTCGAAAAGCCATTTTTATAAGCGGTTGTCAAAAATGGCACTTTCTTTTTGGAAGTCTGCAATATCTGAACAGGCATGTAGTGCCCTGATATACTCCCCAACTGGGATACGATGTATGTTTCCCCTAGCAGCTGTATTAATAACAAGCCGCAACACTGACGAGCCGGCAAAGGTTTGTACATCAACATCTGTAAATATATCAAACAGTAGTTTCTACCGCTAATAACTATCGCCATTATTTGGTTCCTTTATTAATTGTAATACTCACCATGTTATTTATGTCATTGAATGCTCAGATTGTAAGGTCCAATATATTGGGTGTACTACCCGTAATCTTAAGACCCGCATTGCGGAACATTTGAATAGCATAAAAAATCCTGCTACCAGACACCTGTCAAGCGCAGGCGTACACTTCGTGAACAGTCACCAAAGCAATACCCACACTCTTCAGGTGAAAGTAATTGAAAGGGTTAACCAACCCAGGAGGAAGGGAGAGGCATATTGGATGTTTACAATGGACAGCAGGTTCCTCTTGTGGAATGAACTTAAAAACTGATCTATTTTATATTAAAGGGGTTATCCAACACTAACAAATGCTCCCCCATATGCCGGGCCCCTCACACTAATTCTACTTACCTGGCTCCCCACCAAAAAACACATTGGCTCCTAATGAATTGGTTGCTGTGAGTAACGGATACAAATCATCACCCCAACATAAGAACACACAGCTGAATATATAGTACAAAATAGATAATTTTATTGTTCAAATATACAACAATGTTTAAAATATTATATTAGCAGCTAAGATACACAGAAGAAAAGAAGACGTAGGACTCACCCATTCTATGTCATTTATCAATATGTGCAACACCTAGATAACCCAAAATTCTAATATTCAAATTCCTTACGTCACCTGAGTCAATTGAGGAGAGAGACATCATACAGATCCCAAACAGTAAAGTACTTTCTCCTTCCTAGAGTCAGTGTGAGTCTAAGGAAGCATGCCCATACCCCGTGCAAGGTGCATACAAATAGACAATACATCCAAGAGTGCTACATTTATATATGCCGACCAGTGTAGTCCTGACCCCAATGCGCGTTTCGCTGTCGCTTCCTCAGGGGATAAAGGTGCAATGTGCTCCCTGGTCTTATAAACCTTAATGATTAGGAAAAGAACGGACACATGTGAAATGCTTTGGGGATGTATTAAAGAGTGTGTTACACGTGGAAATGGCGTGAGTTCCACAGTGGAACGCGTGTTGTCATTTCCTGTTCTCAACAGGGTACCACCCACTCATTGATGTGGAGATTAGTCCACGTCCAAATTTGGAAAATATATATGAGAACAATATAAAAGTATATGAGAGGAGGGAAGGGAGAAGGCGCTAGACAGCAGTGATGGCCAGTTCGCATTGTTCGCCCGCGAACATATGCGGGCTGCCATCTTTTTTCACAAGTCCGGCGAGGCACAGGTAAGCCCTTACCTGTGCCTGTGCCGCGAGCCGGTCTAAAAACAAATGCGGTCACCGGGAGCAGGCAGTTCCGAGAACAGCCCGATGAAGCCCCCCGGTGGCTGTTCTCGGAACTGCCTGCTCCCGCTGACCGCACTTGTTTTCAGTCCGGCTCGCGCACAGGCACAGGTAAGGGCTTACCTGTGCCTCGCCAGACTTGTGAAAAAAGATGGCAGCCCGCATATGTTCGCGGGCGAACAATGCGAACTGGCCATCACTGCTAGCCAGTATACTTTTAATTAGAAGCCGCAACACAGAGGAGCATAGACTCGGCCGGATATCCAGCATGCGTTCCACCATGGAACACAAGTGCCGATCCACCCCCTCTGCGGCCGTAACCCGCTCACTACTGGAGCGCCGTATACACCGCTATTAACCACCAACGAGGGCCATGTATAGAATTGAACATGAATAGCTAAAAATAAATTTAAGAATGAAAAAAACAAAAGAGAGATGATAATAACATGCAAATAAATATTGGTGCACTATTCATGATTTATATATCTAATTAGTGATCAAAAAGACTTTTGTATAGTGAATAACTCCTTTTTTGGTTATCACTATATACCCCATGATTTTATAATTACAAATTTATATAACTCCTATATGAACCTATGTGTAACATTCAAACAGAAGTATGAAAAATCTAAAGTACTAAAATTAAAAAAAAAATTAAAAAAATTGAATAATAAGAGATGTAGAGCTCGTTGTCATAGTGAGACATATGTTCTAATCAAAGTATAAGTGACACATAATTACCTAAATGAACACAATGGATGTATGTTGCTTAATTACCCCTGTGGGTGTCAAATCAATTAATGAAACAAAGATAGTGACAATTAAAATACAAAAACACAACCTAAAGACAATGACGTGAAGTGCAAAGTGCCACACAACGTGAAAGTGCCAAGTGATCAAATCACACCGTGCAAATCACTAATAAATGCTTAAAATATATTAATTCATGAATTATGAACACACAATAATAATAAATAGTGGAAACAATTATTAGATCACATAAAACTGTGAAACAAAGATGTACCTTTATATATATATATATACACTGCTCAGAAAAATAAAGGGAACACAAAAATAACACATCCTAGATCTGAATTAATTAAATATTCTTCTGAAATACTTTGTTCTTTACATAGTTGAATGTGCTGACAACAAAATCACCCAAAAATTTAAAAATGGAAATCAAATTTTTCAACCCATGGAGGTCTGGATTTGGAGTCACACTCAAAATTAAAGTGGAAAAACACACTACAGGCTGATCCAACTTTGATGTAATGTCCTTAAAACAAGTCAAAATGAGGCTCAGTAGTGTGTGTGGCCTCCACGTGCCTGTATGACCTCCCTACAACGCCTGTGCATGCTCCTGATGAGGTGGCCGACGGTCTCCTGAGGGATCTCCTCCCAGACCTGGACTAAAGCATCTGCCAACTCCTGGACAGTCTGTGGTGGATAGAGCGAGACATGATGTCCCAGATGTGCTCAATTGGATTCAGGTCTGGGGAACGGGCGGGCCAGTCCATAGCATCAATGCCTTCATCTGGCAGGAACTGCTGACACACTCCAGCCACATGAGGTCTAGCATTGTCTTGCATTAGGAGGAACCCAGGGCCAACCGCACCAGCATATGGTCTCACAAGGGGTCTGAGGATCTCATCTCGGTACCTAATGGCAGTCAGGCTACCTCTGGCGAGCACATGGAGGACTGTGCGGCCCTCCAAAGAAATGCCACCCCACACCATTACTGACCCAATGTCACGAGGGTGTCAAGAACCACGCCTGACTCCGTTATACCCAGGGTCAGGAAGTCGCAGCGGTTGGCTGCAAGCTCTAGGTAAGATAGGGCTGTTTCCTTATGGTAGCTTTCTGGGTTTGCTTTGCAAAACCTTTTGGCTCACTCAGGGATCCGTAGCTCCTTCTCCTCAGCTGTTCCTTGTCCAGCACTCCCAAACCTCCTTATATTCCCCTCTCACACTTCTCTGGTTGCCAGATATAGAGCTTCCTGCCTGGACATCTATTCTGACCCTCTGGAGCTGTGTTGCTGTGTTCTCTGGTAGTTGGTCCAGAACGCTACCCTCCGGATCCCTGTTGGACCTTTGTGGTCTATTGTGGTCGCCCACCTGGGTGTA
The DNA here is from genome assembly GCF_905171765.1 of Bufo bufo. Classification (NCBI taxonomy): domain Eukaryota; kingdom Metazoa; phylum Chordata; class Amphibia; order Anura; family Bufonidae; genus Bufo; species Bufo bufo. The sequence goes on from NC_053392.1 coordinate 613,834,551, forward strand.
TGTGTTTGTCTGTTTTGTCTGTCCTCTCCCTGGTGTTTCCCTCTTAGTGACAGCGGTGCGGACTAGCGATCCCACCAGGCCCGTTCACTATCTAGGGCTCATTTTAGGGAAAGCCAGGGTTTAGGCACGTGATCGCCGCACGGGTGAGGAACCCGTCTAGGGACGTCAGGGCAGTCAGGTGCCAGCCGCAAGGTGAGTTAGGGGTCACCACCTTTCCCTCTCCCTTGAGAAGGGTTTTCCCTTTTCCCTCCCTGTGCGTGACGCCGGTCATTACACCCAATGCCAAACCGGTCATGCTGGAGGATGTTGCAGGCAGCAGAACGTTCTCCACGGCGTCTCCAGACTCTGTCACTTCTGTCACATGTGCTCAGTGTGAACCTGCTTTCATCTGTGAAGAGCACAGGGCGCCAGTGGCGAATTTGCCAATCTTGGTGTTTTCTGGCAAATGCCAAACGTCCTGCACGGTGTTGGGCTGTAAGCACAACCCCCACCTGTGGACGTCGGGCCCTCATATCACCCTCATGGAGACTGTTTCTGACCGTTTGAGCAGACACATGCACATTTGTGGCCTGCTGGAGGTCATTTTGCAGGGCTCTGGCAGTGCTCTTCCTGTTCCTCCTTGCACAAAGGCGGAGGTAGCATGTCACTCAGTGTTGCTTCCTAAGTGGACAGTTTGATTTCACAGAAGTGTGATTGACTTGGAGTTACATTGTGTTGTTTAAGTGTTCCCTTTATTTTTTTGAGCAGTGTATATATATACACTCACCTAAAGAATTATTAGGAACACCATACTAATACGGTGTTGGACCCCCTTTTGCCTTCAGAACTGCCTTAAGTCTACGTGGCATTGATTCAACAAGGTGCTGATAGCATTCTTTAGAAATGTTGGCCCATATTGATAGGATAGCATCTTGCAGTTGATGGAGATTTGAGGGATGCACATCCAGGGCACGAAGCTCCCGTTCCACCACATCCCAAAGATGCTCTATTGGGTTGAGATTTGGTGACTGTAGGGGCCATTTTAGTACAGTGAACTCATTGTCATGTTCGAGAAACCAATTTGAAATGATTTGAGCTTTGTGACATGGTGCATTATCCTGCTGGAAGTAGCCATCAGAGGATGGATACATGTTCTCATTCTGTTTACGCCAAATTCGGACTCTACCATTTGAATGTCTCAACAGAAATCGAGACTCATCAGACCAGGCAACATTTTTCCAGTCTTCAACAGTCCAATTTTGGTAAGCTCGTGCAAATTGTAGCCTCTTTTTCCTATTTGTAGTGGAGATGAGTGGTACCCGGTGGGGTCTTCTGCTGTTGTAGCCCATCCGCCTCAAGGTTGTGCGTGTTGTGGCTTCACAAATGCTTTGCTGCAGACCTCGGTTGTAACGAGGGGTTATTTCAGTCAACGTTGCTCTTCTATCAGCTTGAATCAGTCGGCCCATTCTCCTCTGACCTGTAGCATCCACAAGGCATTTTTGCCCACAGGACTGCTGCATACTGGATGTTTTTTCCTTTTCACACCATTCTTTGTAAACCCTAGAAATGGTTGTGCGTGAAAATCCCAGTAACTGATCAGATTGTGAAATACTCAGACCGGCCCGTCTGGCACCAACAACCATGCCACGCTCAAAATTGCTTAAATCACCTTTCTTTCCCATTCTGACATTCAGTTTGGAGTTCAGGAGATTGTCTTGACCAGGACCACAACCCTAAATGCATTTAAGCAACTGCCATGTGATTGGTTGACTAGATAATTACATTAATGAGAAATAGAACAGGTGTTCCTAATAATTCTTTAGGCGAGTGTATATATATTGTGGCAATGTGAACATTGAGGTGGTGTTTCCCCAGGTTCTAGTCCGGGACTTAGGGCATGCTCATGTCCAGGGATCCTATTTAATCCTGCTACTGGATCTTGGGTTTGTCTCACTCTGGAGAGTGTGCAGACAGAGGCCTGGTGGGGCTCTGTCAGTGTGGTCTCAGCTAGGCAAGGCTGAGGGGCCACGAGGCTAGGAAATAGCCTGGACTTTGGGGGACTTGCACACAGAAGGCTGGAGTGGCTCTGTGTGGTCTGAGCCGGGAGGGCTGAGAGACCACTATCCCACAAGAGACACTGGTGTGGGAGCAGCCTGGAGGCTGCTGGAAGTTGGGCTGGGAAAGCCGCATCTCATCACGGGTGTGAACTGTGGTACGCTTTAGGTGAGTCAGGGAAACCTATGTGTTTAGATAGGGCCCAGACGGGCAAGGTATTTTATTTTGGCTTTGTGTGTTTTTCTTTATGCCGTGTGCCACAATAAAGCACAGTTTGGCCCCTAAATCCTGGTGTCTGTGAAGAAGTGTATGATTGCAACCACCGGAAAAGAGCTAATCCCCCCACAATATATATATATATATATAAAACACCAATTCATGTTTAATCCCTTAATGGATATACTATTAATACTGAACGTCCATAGTTCATGTCCATAACTAGTTGGTACTCAAAGACGTGGCTACTTCTTGCAGACCTTTTTCCCTTCATTCTGCATGATTATGTTTCTTGACACTACTGTATTCGATATTAATTAATTTCTCCATAAAGTCAGTGGAACATCCTGTGTCACATGGTAATTCATGTTCACATGCAAAATTTGGAAAATCCCTTGCAGACACATGTGAATTACACCTAAAAAGAATAGGATGAACAAAGAAAAGTAAGTAAGACAGAACGTAAAAACAATTCATAAAACAACTAGAGCACATATTAAAATCAATATCAATCATAGAGATACATAAATTGAATAACAACACAAACGTTTAACCTAGAAAAGGTTAGGACCATGTGGGGTAACTGTGTTAAGTTCAAAAATCCATCTGGCCTCTCTTTGTGCCAGTAGCCTTTTCCAATTGCCTCTCCTGTTACCGACTAAAACCCTGTCTATCCCCCTTATCTTCAGGAGAGAGCTGTCACAGTCATGGTGAATTTTGAAATGGCGGAGGATGGTCTTCAATCTTGCTACATCCTCCTCCTCTCTCGCCCCGCTAATTCCCAGGACATGTTCTCTAGTACATTTCTTCAATTCATGTGATGTCATACCTACATATAATAAATTGCAAGGGCAGCTGGCTACACAAATGACACCAATCGTGTTACATGGTATAGCATGTGTGATATGGTAGGACCAGTGGCCCGAGCTGTTCATAAAAGTTGTAGTCCTCATGATGTTTGGACAGGCAACTCACTTACCACAGGGTCCCACCCCCGTCGTGCAGCAGAGTTGAGGATAGATTGGAGGGGTGCGAGAGTGCTAGATGGAAGACCACAGAGGAGAATGTTGCAGTAATCTAGGTGGGAGATGATGAGGGCATGTACAATCAGTTTCGCAGACTCAAAGTTGAGGAAAGAGCAGATGCGGGAGAATTTTGAGTTGGAGGCGGCAGGTGGTGGAAAGGGCTTGGATATGCAGTCGGAAGGAAAGGGCAAAATCCAAGGTCACTCCAAGGCAGCAGACTTGGTTGACCGGGGAGAGTGTACATCCATTGATTGTGATAGATAGGTCTGTTGGGGGGGGGTTGAGCAGGATGGGGGAAAGATGATGAATTCTGTTTTATCCATGTTAAGTTTTAGAAAGCGAGAGGAGAAGAAGGATGATATGGAATATAGGCATATTATGGGATTCTGGATAGTAAGGTGGTGATATCTGGGCCAGAGAGGTAGATTTGTGTGTCGTCAGCATAAACGTGCTACTGAAAGCGATGGGACTCTATGAGCTGTCCCAGGCCAAAAGTGTAGATAGAGAAGAGCATGGGTCCTAGGACAGATACTTGCGGGACACCAACAGAGAGGGAATGAGACGAGGAGGTGGTGTGAGAGTGGGAGACGCTAAACGTCCAGTCTGTGTGGTATGATGTGATCCAGGAGAGGGCCAGGTCAGTGATGCCAAGAGATGAGAGAGTTTGTAACAGAAAGGAGTGGTCGACAGTGTCAAAGGCAGAGGACAGGTCAAGGAGAAGGAGGACAGAGTAATCTTTTCTGGTTTTGGCTATTAGTAGGTCATTGATGACTTTGGTAAGGGCAGTCTCAGTCGAGTGGTGGGGTTGGAAGCCAGATTGTAGGTGGTCAAAGAGGGAGCAGGAGGAGAGGTGAGAGGACAGTTCAGAATGGACATGTTGTTCAAGTAGCTTTGAGGGAAATGGAAGAAGTGTTATTTGGCGATAACTGGACAAAGCAGATGGGTCAAGTGAAGGCTTTTTGAGAATGGGTGTAATGGTAGCATGTTTAAAAGCAGAGGGGAAGACACCAGAGGTTAGTAATAGGTTGAAGAGATGAGTTAAGGCTCGGATAAACTCTGTGGTGAGGTTAGGGATGAGGTGGGATTGGATTGGGTCAAGTGCACAGGTGGTGAGATGTGATCCAGAGAGTAGAGTGGAGAGTTTTTCTTCTGTAATGGTGGAAAAGTGGGTTTTGGGAGAAAAGGACCGAGCAGTTGTGTAGAGGGTCTGTGAGGACTGCACCGAAGCTTTCTCTAATGTTGACAATCTTTTGTTTGAAGTATGTGGCAACGTCCTCAGCTGAGATGAGGGTGGGGGCGCTGGGGGACGGAGAAGGGAGTTAAAAAGTTGTTTAGGGCTGTGGGACAAGGAAGTTATGAGAGATAAGAAGTCGCCTGTTTTGCATCAGCGAGTGAGGATTTGAAAATGAGGAGGGATTGCTTGTAAGCTGTGAAGTGATCCCTAGAATGAAATTTCTTCCATTGCTGCTCAGCAGCCCTGGAAACTTGTCTGAGATTTTTGGTAAGGTTGGTGTGCCAGGGTTGTCTGTTGATTTTTAGAGGAACCAAAGGAGCATTGGTCAGAGGAATGGTTTAAGGGGTTGCAGAAATTTGTAGAAAGAGATTTGTAGTAGGAGGTAGAGGTGATAGTGGGGATTTGCTGAGGGTGGGCCTGGATTTGGAGAGATATCACCAGCAATAAGGAAAAGCAGAGAAAGTGTTAGTAGGTGAGAATAAGAGAGGGCATGAGGTATCTGTGTGTGTTTGGGAAGGAAGTGTTTTACGTTACCAAACAGGTTTGTGCAAGCGGTCAGATGAGAAGGTAAGATGGAGGAAGAGATGAATAGTTCCTTGCTGGGTGAATGGATGTGAGGGTATTTCAGGAGGTTCTGGAAAAGTGGGAAGAGTAAGATGAAAGATAGAAACATTGTTTGCATTAACTATTTCTGTAATTACCTGTGGTCCCCTTTTGGTCCAATTCTGGTATAATTCAGTATGTGCACCTAGAGAGTTGCACTTGAAAGATGTTGCATGTTGAAAAGACCCAAGGATTTATACCACTCAGTGTTCAATGAGGTGTGAACAAGAGGGGAGGGGGCTAAATTTGGCCTAATCAAGGGAGGACCAGATACAGGGGTGAAATAGTTAATGTAAGCCCATAAAAGGGGTCATGGGACCCGGTCTGTGTGATATCTGGACCTTAGGACCCAGCTGTCCCTTTGGGAGATGGTGTGGCATACTAATTAGGGTCACTCTCAATTGGGGGTCTATTATCTTGATTCACCCATGGGGCTACCAGTAGTTCCATTGGGGAAAGATCTCGCTGTAGCTGGACCCAAAGTTTTCCAGATGACCTATTGATGACCAGTTTAACATCCGCGTGAGAATTGCCAATGTGTGATACCGTTTGAAATCTGGCAATCCTACTCCCCCTCTGACTCTAGGTTTAGTCAATGTCTTAAAACTTATCCTGGATTTACCGGAGCGAATTATGGCTCTATGAAAGGGCCCGAAAGAATTTCTGGGGCAGACATATGGGTATTGTTTGGAAGAGATACAGAAATCTCGGTACTATATCCATCTTTATAATGCTAATCCTGCCAAACCATGACAAAGACTTCAAGGAGCATTTCTGCAAGTCCTCCAAAGTTTTATTCTGTAAAGATAAGTAGTTGAGCGGGTATAGAAGATGTAGATGAGTAGGCCCCAGATAGGTTATGCTCGTGGTCTGCCACTTAAAGGGGAAGTTACTCTGTATCTGTTGTACTATCGTGGTTGGGAGCGAAACATTCAGCATTTCACTTTGGTTGAGGTTAATTTTAAAATTGCTGAGATGTCCAAACTTCTGAAACTCCCGGAGTACAGATGGGATTGTGATCTGGGGGTTTGAGACATACATGAGAAGGTCATCGGCATAGAGAGCCAATTTATGCTGATGACCCCCTATATTTATTCCGATGATGTCTAAATTTTTCCTAAGTGCGTTAGTATAACGGTCACGTACACACACAGACAGAGGGAGGGAAGTGACCACTGCGCTCCACCATCACCCCTGGCCCTGCCTACTTGCCTCGCAAGTCCTAATGACAGGGGACAACTGGACGGCAGTCCCTAACTTGGAGTAAGTGCAGGGCGGACAGACCAGACAAACAACAGAACGTGAACGGACCGAGTCAAAACCAGGAGAGCAATGAAGTACAAATGGAGTAAGCAGAGAATAGTCAGGAGAAGCCAGGGTCATAAATACCAGGAAAGTCGTAAAGTACCACAGGAGTCCGCAGAGAATCGCCAGGTAGAAGCCGGGGTCGGAATACCAGGAGAGCAGCGCACTACACAGGGAGCAGGCAGAGGATCGTCAGGAAAAACAGCAGCAGGTACGTATGCCAGGTAATTCGAATTGCCAAAGAACCTACATAACAGGCAACCTGTGGCCAGCAGGTTGCCTGTTAAATACTGATTATCAGGCGTCATGTGACGTGGCCAGCGCCACATGACCCGCCCCTCTGCCGGAGGAACCGAGGACGCCAGCCGCGCTGAGGAGACGTGCGCGGCCGGGTCTGTCCCGCCCCCTATCACCTAGGAGACAGTTAGCTAAGTGTTCCATAACTATAACATATAGCAGGGGTGAGAGAGGACATCCCTGGCGAGTTCCATTTCTGATAGCAAAGGAAGAATCAAGCGTACCATTAGTCTTGATTCTAGCCATGGAAAGAGCACATACTTTATCCACAAATTTGGGGCCCAGCCCTACCTCTCTTAATGCAGCTATCATAAATCTCCAGTTTACCCTATTGAATGCTTTTTCTGCATCCACCGACAATAGACACAGAGGGTCTTGACGCTTCTGCGCCACGGAAATAAGGTTAATAGTCCGGATAGTATTATATCTAGCCTCTCTGCCTGGTATAAAGCCCACCTGATCCCTGTGGATAACTCCAGGGATTACTTTGTTAAGGCGGTTCGCTAGTAATTTGGAATATATTTTGATATCGCAGTTAATTAAATTGGCCAGTAGTTAGTGCAGATGGATGAATCTTTATTAGGTTTCGGGATCACAGCTATATGTGCTTCTAAGGATTGTTTGGGAAAAGGTCAGGAGGGAGAGATGCTGTTAAAAACCTGCAAAAGGAAGGGTGTTAGGAGATCTCTAAAATTTTTAAAAAAAGGTGCAGTAAAGCCATCTGGGCCTAGACTCTTCCCCCCTTCAGGGAGGTTAGAACCTCCTTAATCTTCAGTTCGGAGAATTCCCCTTCTATCATGGTGCTTGCTTCTTCCGATATTGGGGGTAATGCAGTTTCTTCTGTATATGACTTTATCCAACCCTCTAAGTCTACTGCCTGCATGTCCGCTAATTGCCCCTTTATGTTGTAGAGTGATTCATAATACGACTTAAAGGTCCAGCTATTTGAGCAGGGTGGTGAACTGGTGTACCCTTTGTATCTTTAATCATGGGGATATAACTCACTTGTTGTCGGGGGTGAATAAGTCTTGCTAGGGTTTTCCCAGGTTTATTAGAATTTTCATATAGATAACTACAGAACCGCTCTGCGTTTCTGTATGTGGATTCTGTAAGAATACTCTGAAGTTGCTCCCTAGCCATGCTAAGGTCAGTGAGGGTTTTCGGGTCCAGAGACTGTTTATGTGAGAGTTCCAGGGCCTCAATTTGAGACTACAGTACTTTGGTGGCCCATTCTCTCTTAAGCCGCTCCCCGTTCTGAATCAGAACCCCGCGTAATACACATTTTAACGCTTCCCAATGTATAGGGAGAGCCGTGCTATCCATTGAATGATTTGCTAAGAACTCCCTAATGGCGGATTCTATCTCGGCTCTGCACACACTGTCATGTAGCAGGGTCTCGTTTAGTCGCCACGTTCATTCTTTAGCTGTCTAAATTCAAGAGACAGGAACATCGGGGCGTGGTCAAACCATATCGAGGTCCCTATGTGTGTGTTTAGGTGGAAAGTCAAGGCATGATGGGATATCCAGAACATGTCTAGTCAGCTATAGGATTGATGTGTTGGGGAGAAATAAGTATAATCCCTATCTTTAGGGTGTAAAATGCACCATACATCTACCAATTGTCTGGAGTGTAATGCTTGTTTTGCACGTAAAATTGCTGATCTTGGAACCGTTGTTTTACCCGTGGAAGAGTTCAACAAGGGCTCCATAATCATGTTGAAGTCGCCCCCTAATAGCACAATTCCTTCTGCAAAAGCATCTAATTTGGATAAGATACCTGTGAGTTTTTTGCTTTGTCTTACGTTTGGCAAGTATAAATTCCCAATGGTGTATGTTCTCTCATGGATCCTCAGTTTCAGGAACAAGAATCTCCCACATGGGTCTGTCCGGTGCTCTAAAAAGGTATAAGGTAGAGATTTATGCCATGCAATGGACACCCCTTTCGACTTCGATTCAGGATTAGTACTATGAGCCCAGTAATTGTAATATTTAGAATGTATACTCTGAATTTGGCCAAGCTTGAAATGCGTCTCTTGCAATAGGAGAATCTGCACCCTCTCTCTGTGCATGGCATACAGCACCTTAGAACATTTTTCAGGGATATTGAAGCCTCTTAAATTCAATGAGGCAAGCCTGACACTAGGTGGAGCCATCGTCTCAACAAGCGATCTGCTATAGAAAAGTAGTGTTTTGGTCAGAAGATAGAAAATAGACTACAAAAAAAATATAAGATAAAGATGTTTAAGACTTCTGAGCCTCTCAACAACGTAAAAAGATTGGGATTATGAGCAGAAGAGAAAAAGAAAGAAGGAGCGGAGAGAACCTGTAGAGGTCTTGTGGGATATATAAGCCAGTGGATTCCTATTTAGTTAGTATGAGTCCCTGAGCTAGTAAGCCAAATTAAGGAGATGTGTTGAGAAAGGAAAAAGGAGACGGAGGGAAAGAGAAAAAATGGGAAACAGATAAAGAGAAGGAAAGGGATAGAAATAGTACCAAAGATTCCCTTCTGTGGAGAAGGGCACAATGTCTCTCACAAAAATGGAGACAAGTGTCTAAATGGGAGACGGTCTTTCAGTGATGGAGTTAAGGCCCCCGCTCCGAGGCTGAGAAGTAAAATTAACATGTATCTATCTATTGAGCCATGAATCAACCCTATCTTGGTCTAAGCCACCAAGGTGGCAGTGCGTCCTCTGTAAACATATGTCGGGTACGCAATGGTGGAATCTATATGGAGAAACATAGTAATATAAAGAACATATAACTTAGGTAGGTGGGATATTTGGACAGAAAGGGACTCTCTCAGTTAAGGTCAACCTGCGATTTTGTATAGGCCTTTAAGTCCTATTCGTGTCATTGTAGAGTCCCTGACTTTCTATTACCTTCTTCCAGAATGCTCTTCAACTGTAGGAAGAATGTGGCAGATTGTTGCGTCTTTGAAGGTCATTCCTAGGTCTTCGTAGTAACGAGCGTGAGGGAAGTGGAGGCATAGTCTGCCACTCTGGTAGTTGGATTATGGGTAGTTCCAACCCTGCAAGGAATGTGTTCAAATCCTCTGGATCTCACAGGTCTAGGCGGTGGCCATTCCTTCGTACTATTAGTTGAAACAGAAACCCCCATGAGTAGGGAATATCATTTGCTCTAAGGAGATCCAAAAAGGGCTCGAGGGCTCTCCTTTGGGCTAGGGTAGCTCCCGTCAGGTCTTGAAGGATAGTTAAGGTAGCCCCAATTAAGTCAATGGTAGAGAAACTGCGAGCTTTTTTCATGATCTCCTTTTTCACTGCATAATAATGAAGATGGCAAATTACGTCCCTAGGTTTGGCAGGGTCTGGGTTAATAGGCGCCAGGGTTCTGTGGGCTCTGTCTATCTCCAGGCGATCAGAGACTGGTTTCTCCAAGATAGTGCTGAATAGACCTTGTAGTGTAGGAATCAGGTCTTCTGTTTTGGTGGATTCTGGGAGCCCTCTTATTCTTACATTATTTCTCCTATTTTGGTTTTCGATGTCATCATGTAGGCGGTATAGTTGTCATTTATGACAATCTCTTGATTCCCCTTGGGCTATCAAATCCTCAACTTTAGCAGCTGTGTGGTCTTGTGTGGAGGCAACCTCCTCTACCTTTTCCTCCAAAGCTTGTATATTAGCTTTTACTACAGACAGTTCCTGTTTATAGGAGTGTTCTAATCTCTTGTCTTGTGGGGAGTAATTTCATATGTTCTTTCCAATCCCACTACTCCTCTGGGTGGCCCCCCTCTGCTATTCCTTTGAGATCTGGCATCTTTTCCATACCTTGATGCGCTTGCATGTTCGCACTGGTGTTCCAAGATGGCGGCAACCTAGTTTTGGGACGCTGTGGCAGAGAAGTCTGTGAGATCGGGGGGCTGGGTAGGAGAGGGGCTTTGCTTATGCCCTCCGGCGTGGATGCCAGCAACGCCAATGTGGTGTTTGATTCTGTTGGTGGCGCAGTGTTTGTGTGCTGCATGCCTGGGTGTAATGGCGCAGCTCCTGGGTTGCAGCCTGCTCCTGGGACGGCGTTCTCAGCTCCTTTCGGAGAAATAGCGGCGCAAGCCACTCTGTTCACTCGGCGTCCCTGCTGGGGAGGTGCCAGCAAGGGACCCCTTCCTCGTCCTCACCATGTGCGCTTCCAGAGCTCAATAAAGTGAGATGGCTGTTAGTTTCTCAGCCTCGTGGCGGGAGCTCCACACTAGTGCGTGCTCACACCGCGATAGCCAGGCCACGCCCCCGAACCAAATAACCTGTTAGGGTTGGTACCTTGATAATGGCTACGTACCAAGATGTCCTTGAGGTTACACTCCTGTCTGTAGGTTAACAATGGATTTGGAGGTAAGTACCTCCGCAGGGTATCGTCCATGATTAAGATGTTCCAGTGTTTCTTCAAGATGGAGGTCAGTTCTTTATGTCAGTTCTTTATGTAATAAATCTCGCTGTGTCTCCTTTCGTGTCCTTCGATATGTTTCGGCTTTGCAGTAAGGCATCTCTTTTAGAATATTTTGCATGTAAATATCCTCTTCTCAATGATGAACTACTATATCCGCTTGTTTGAATCTGTTTTTTAATTCTTTAGCTCGCATCTCAAATTTTTCATCACGAGAACAAATTCTTCTCAATAGCAAGAATTGCCCAATAGGAATACCATCAATTAGTTTCTTGGGATGAAAGGATTTGGCGTGGAGGAGACTATTCACTGCAGCATGTTTCCGGAACAGGTCTGTGTAAATGAAACCATCATTGTTAACTTGCAACAACACATCCAAAAAGTCCATATTTCCTCTACCGGTCTTATATGTTAGATGAATATTCATGTAGTTCTCATTCAGGGACGTCATGAACAAGTGTAGGTCTTCCAATGTGCCCTGCCAAATTATCAAGATATCATCGATATACCGGCCCCATAGGTGGACCTTCTCAATGTGATCGATTGGATCAGTTAGTAAGATCTTCCTCTCCCACAGCCCCAGGAAAAGATTCACATAAGAGGGCACACAAGCTGCACCGATAGCGGTTCCCTGGAGCTGTAGGTATTAGGATCCTCTAAAAGTAAAAAAGTTGTCTCGTAGAGCAAAGTTGAGTAATTCAAGTATCAATGTTCCATACTCACCATCGAATTTAGACGTCATCAGAAAATGTGTGGCAGCGAATATCCCATCTTCATGTGTACAACGATTCCATATCACAGATAACCATATCTTCTTCCAGTTGCAGTTGGTCTGTTGAGCTTCCGTATGATATCTCCCGTATCCTTGAGATAGGATGGAAGACTCTCAACAAGTGGTCTTAGGGTGTGGTCGATTCATTTACAGATTGCTTCACACATATTGTTTGTACCTGAAACGAACGGATGGCCAGGTGGAATTTTCTCGTTCTTATGTATTTTAGGCAACATATAAAATGTTGCTACCGTCGGATTCTCAATAAATAGACATTTCTGTTCTTTCGGGCTGATCACTCCTTTATCGCCCGCTCTCTGGAGAATTTCGCTGAATAGACACTTAAATGTATTCAATGGGTTGTATGTTAGTTTCTTATAACATTTTGAATCTCGTAGTTGTCGGAAGGCTTCTCGTTCGTACATGTTGGTTGGCAACACCACTACATTACCTCCTTTGCCGGAGGGTTTAATACCACATCTTCCATTTTGTTTATTTGTTTCAGTGCTAGGCGTTGCTGTCTACTCAAATTGTCACCTGGAGTATATTTCGGAACCACCTTCAATTCCTCCGTCACTAATTTCACAAAGATGTCTATGTTAGCATATAAAGATGTAGGAGGAAATTTCTTCGATTTAGGTAATAGTGACTTGGGTATTCGACTTACCTCTGTGATGTTCTCCTGTTCTTCCATCAGATCACATAGAATTTGTACCGCCTTTTGTTCTTCATCAGTGAATGTTGTCCCAACCTCACCCTTCTTAAAAATCAAGTTACGTGCGAACAAGTTCAAATCTTTTACCGCTGTGAAGAGTTTAAATGTTGTTTTAGGAATGAAATTTAGGCCTAGACCTAGAACTTCCAGCTGTTCTTCAGTCAGTATCCTATTAGATAAATTAATTACCTGGATTCTTTGATGGTTGGACTCCCCTGTACCATGGAATCTCTTGCTTGAAGAACGATTTTTCACCTCTTCTTTACGCTTTCTTCCATATCGTGTTGCATAAGATCTCGAGTTGCCATCCTGACTAGTCCCTTCAGCATCAGTAATTACAAAAGAGGAGACTGAGGCACTCCTGCTGCGTTGCTCTCGTCTGTTTCGCTTCCATCTGTACACTCGATTTTGTTCAAAGTCTTACGCTCTTTGATTTGTTTTTCCCATATTTTGTGTGCTTCATCAATCTCTATTTTAAAAGTGTCAAGATCAGTGTTATTGATCAACTGCTTGAGTTGCTCCTCCACATTCTTCAACTCCTTATCTACATCTGATAACATTGCATTATTAGCAGTAATTAACAGTCTCGTAAAAGTCATGGATCAAAGATTGCAGGCCTCTTCCCATTTTGTGTTCAATTGCTCAACTTCTAATCCATAAGAAGGAAAGACCTGCACTCTCAGCCCACGAGGGATCAAATTTCTTAAAACATATTGTTCCATCGAAGTCTTATTCCACCAGATCCTCAAACATTTGTGTTAAAGATTTTTAAAATTCACCTTTATGTCTCGTATGTTTCTTTGTTCCAAATCCTGTATTCTGCTGCTACCACCGTTAAAAATAGCTTCAGCCTGGGATTTCCACGAGGCTTCGTGGGCCAAATAATCCATCGTTGTGGATTTAAATACCTCTGCAAAAAAAGGCTAAATATTTTTGGAGTAAAATTCACACCAAAAAACACATTGTCTCCTATTGAATTGGTTGCTGTGAGTAACGGATACAAATCATCATCCCAACATAAGAACACACAGCTGAATATATAGTACATAATAGATAATTTTCTTGTTCAAATATACAACAATGTTTAAAATACAATATTAGCAGCTAAGATACACAGAAGAAAAGAAGACATAGGACTCACCCATTCTATGTCATTTATCAATATGTACAACACCTAGATAACCCAAAATCCAAATATTCAAATACCTTACGTCACCTGGATCAAATTCCTTACGTCAATGGAGCAAAGAGGCATCATACAGATCTAGTTTCCAGCTCCCCGTGCCGTGCCGCTGCTGCTTCTCCTCGTGCACGGATGAAAACATCCGGTGTAGGGAGGGAGCAGCCAGTGGCAGGTGGGGATGATCCTCCCTAGCATGGCGGTTGACACTAGGGAGGCTCATCCCCATCACTGCCTACCATTGGCTGCCCCCCAGACACCAGATGTTTTCATCCATGCATGAGTAGAAGCAGCAGCGGCGGTGCGGGGACTATGAGCAGCGCGGGGAGCCAGGTACATAGAATCACTGTAAGGGGTCCAGAATATGGGGGAGCATTTGTTAGTGTCGGATAACCCCTTTAAATATCCTCTCCCTCTATTATGTATGTTCTCCCCTCCTCCCCACATATCGCCATTATTATTATTAGTTTCATATTCATGCTTCTATATATTCAGTGTTTGCTATTACAGCTTTATTTGGTTATTTATGCATATCTTGCTCCAATCCACTCCATATTTTCTGTGCCACCTTTTCCCCCATGCTGCCTGTTAGTGTGTATATATATATATTGTGGGAATTCGCTCTGGTAGACAGGGTAATGCAGATGCAGTACAGAAGCAAATTACCAGTTCTTAAATCAAACTTCCGTGTTTATTCACACATAAGGCAAAAACAAAACGTCACTTTGCAGTCTTGGTGTTAGTTTACACACAATGGAAAGTCCACATAGCAAAAATCACCTTGTTGACAGTTCTATCTCCAGCAGTCCATAGCAGGCTTTTAGGGGGCCTGTTTCCCCTAAACACGGGTCTCAGCCCACCAGCACGGCACAAGCCTCAGATCCCAGCACACACACTTGCTGCTGAGCCCAGCTGTCTTTTAAGGACAGCTAGGTGCTGTCAAAACCCAGACCCGCACTTAAAATCCAATCCGGTGTTTGACCTCACCTGGCTGCAAATCAGCCCAGCCGCACATGCTGGGAGGAAAATACCTGTTTTCCCAAGCCATACCCTTCACTGTGTCACAATATATATATATATATATTATTATTTTTTTTTCCCATATGTTCTGAGCAAATAAAGTACCCTATTTTTATTGAGTGCCAGATCAACCTATGTTTTTATCTTGATGTTTGTGTTTAAAATGTGTGAAATGTTTTAGTCAGAATTCAGATCTTCATAGACATCAGCAAGCTCACACAGAAGAAAAGCCATTTATGTGTCCAAAATGTAGTAAATATTTTAGTGTAAAATCTGTGCTTATAGAACATCAGAGAACTCACACAGGGGAGAAGCCATATTCATGTCCTTAATGTGGGAAATGTTTTAGTCTGAAATCCCCTCTTGTTAGACATCAGATCATTAACCAGCTTGCTTCTTTACTGGAGGGATTCAGGTGCAAAACAATACAGCTGAGTCATAGGGCTGACTTCTCCAGTCTCCTCCCTGGCAGAAGAATGGTTTGATGTTGAGGAAAGACCTGAGCTAGGTGTCCCTCTCTCTCTTCAGAAGGCTGGTACCCAGGTCCAAGGCTGGTGATCCAGGGTCTGTGGCAGAGTATCCCCGTCTCAGTGTCTTCTTCTGGTCACTTATGCTGTCTGGCAGAGTTTCCCCCTCCAAGCACTGATCCCTAACTGCAGCACACTAGGGCCTCTGACTGCTCTCCTTATATACCAGTTTTAGCTAGACTAGAACCTTCTAGAGGGAGGGGTGGAGTAGCTCAGCACAAACAGATACTTTGTAACACTTTCCGTCTCTCATAGACTTACATTAGAGCTTCAATGATATTCAATGGCAATGACACAGCAGTGTTTCCAGACAAAAACAAAATAGCTAAATAAACCAGACAGTCACAAGGTCAGTCTGTCTGATTTTGGTGGTAAACAAGTATGGGTTTTCCCCTTCAAAACATGCTATTCTTCAAACTCTAGGGCAGCTGTGGAAAATGACTAGCTGCTCATTCAAAGTATAACTTTGCATAGGGGAAATAGGCAAATGTCCAGACTTCACAGTAGCCCTACTCCAGGGCACTACATTTCATTTTCCTTTTAATAAATACATGCGTCCTATTTGTCACATCCATTTCAGCTTAAAACTAGAAGAATGGCCATAACACCTGTTGAACCACAGTAATTTGGTCAAGGGATCAAGCAGAGGGTTCCATCAGTGTGCCCAAAGAAAGGGAGGAAAACTCTGGAGCCCAGAACCCCCTTGGTGCTGTGGAGATCTAGTTCCCCAGAACTGCATCGTGATCCCTGGCAGAAAACATAAACCATGCCATTGCCATATTCAGGTAAATGGTCTGGGAAATGGGCTCAGAGCTCTCCTGTGAGAGGTATTAGCTTAGGCTACTAGGAGAAGCCAGAACCCCCGGATCCAGCATTAGCCTACTCTAAAATAAACCAGAGATCCTCTCTGTTCTCATCCCAGACAGGGACAGGAAGAACACTGGAGGGTGGTGGTGGGAGGGGATTTTTAACCTCTCTGTGCTCCTGTCCCTATATGAGCTAGAAGGACAACCTCGATGTGGTGCTGTCATGGAGGATGTCCTGGAAAATTTAAATGTTTAAAAAGACTGCATAAGTGTTAAAAATTAAAATCCTGCCCCCCCTCCCAATTTGACATATAAAATACGAAATAAATGTAACAAGAAACATCTGAACTGTACGGCCTCTTTCACATGAGCGATACATAATGTGTGAGGATCTGTTCAGGGAAAACACTGGTGGTCTTGCATGCAGTTTCAATCAGTTTTGTCTGCAATTGATTTAATTGTTTCCTTTTTTCCATCCAAATTGTATGTTGTTTTTATGCGCATAAAAAAAATTAAGAAAACCAGTCTTCGAGCAACCATCAGTGAATAACGAGTTGCACCCAAATGGCTTCCGTTTTTTTTTTTTCACAAAAGCTCCATTCACTTCTATAGAGCCAGGGCTGCATGAAAAAACAGATGATGTATAACACGCTGCGATTCAGGATTTTGTCCGGATGCTGTACGTTCCAAACAACGGAAAACTCGTTTGTGTGAAGGAGGACTTAAAGTATAATTTTATTTTCCTGCATGAAGACATAAAGGGGAAAAAAAGTGCAACTTGTCCTGCAAATAAGCTCTCATAAGGCTGTGTAAACAAAAAAAAGTTATAGGACTTAGAAGTCGGGGAAGAAAATATAGAAATGACGAATCAAACAATTTGAGTGAAATAATTCAGGTTAGAATGTTGATATTTGAATCACTACAAAATTAGGCCAAACCGAAAAAAAGCTAATGAACAGAAACAAAGCAAAAAGGATAAGAAAAAAAAGGATAAAAGACAGAATTAAAAAAATTACTGCCGATTATTAGAGATGAGTGAATCTACTTCGGATACTACATCCAAAGTCGCTTCGCTAAATAATTTGTTCTAATACTGTACGGAGATCCTTCTCATACTTCTTCGCACAGTATTCGAATGTATGGGCTCCAATGAGCCAAAGGTATTTCTTTGCAAAGTCTCGCAAAACTTCGCATAATAAGTTTGCTAATTAATTATTACAGTGAAAATAATAATTTTCACTGTAATAATCTCCATACAGTATTAGAACGTATTTTTTAGAAAAGCGGATTCACTCATCTCTACCGATTATATATAAATTGGGGCAACGTTATTATAACTTTGTGCCTATTAAAAAATGTTTCTAGGAGCAGCTTCTGGAAGGAACTCCATCCGTCATTACAGCCGTGATCTGTATAGAGAGGGGCGGCCAGGAGCAACTGCAATCCAGACAATACCCGAACTTATCCTAACAAGTTATAGTAGAGTGCCTGCAGGATCTGTGATGATGTCATGGTCATGTGATCGGTCACATGAGGGGAGGAGTAAAGCAGTAGAGGTTTCTCACTGTTCTGCACTTGCTGTCATGTGACCAGTGTGACGTCATCGCAGGTCCTGCAGCCCCAGGAGGTGAGATCTGCAGGTCAGTTATTGGTCTTGGTTCTGGGTTTATTAGAATGGAGCGGTTCTATAGGTGACATATAGCAGGTCCAGCCAGCAGGGGGCAGCACCGGCCATAGAGAGTCTCTGCTCACACAGTCTGGAGGTCAGGAGGGGAGTTCTCCTCAGACATGTCTGCTCTCCCCCTGGAATATTAGGAGACCCCCAGACCCCTGTAAGAGGGGCTGTTCTCCTGGATTAGAGGGGTCTTCCATCACACACTGTTCTGTGATATCACTAGGATATGGAGTCAGTGTGTGGTCGGTGGGGACAACCTCTTCTAGATGAAGGGGCTGCAGCGCTGTGTCCTCTCCTCACTGTCCCTGCACAGCGGAGGCCGGAGCTCTAATGAGCAGGGACTGTGGAGGAGATTCAGCAGTAAAGCAGCTCTGCAGCCCCTCCATTCCCAGGATTAGTGGGGTCCTGATAGAGACGAGCCCCCACCTACCGCACCTACTGACCCCGGAGCAAGAGGCGACTGACAGGACGGGGACAGGACTTCTCTTTAGCTCCTTCCTGACCTGTGCCGATCATGTGGGTCTGTATTATAGAGATCTGCTTCTATCACAACCAGTCAGTACTGACCGTGGCATCTAAGTGGTGAGACTGAGGTAGAAGGCTGCCTGTCAGTGGAAAACTCAAATCCCTAAATGGCACTAAAGAAAATGCTGAATAAAATATATAAAAAAAAAAAAACATTTTCCCTTTTAAAACTGGTTAACTAACAATCACCATATCCACAATAATGCAAACTATAAAATTATTGAGGGGCCTCTAATAATATGTTTATGCCACTATTGTGGTGGTAAAATGATGTAGATGTTGATGCATGCCGTATTTATGCCATAATTTGCAACTTTTTGAGCTTCTTTCCATGTTTCTGAAGTGACAAGAAAGTAGGTGGTACTTAGCAGAGGGGAGGAGTCTATCACAGTCTGCCAGATTTATTATAACTTACTCCAGAATCTGCTGTAAGTTATAGCTCAGGTTTACGTACGTCCCTAGCATCTACTGTATTTTCCTGCGTATAAGACTGACTACTTTTTAACACATGAAAATCTTCTCAAAAGTCGAGGGTCGTCTTATACGCCGGGTGTCGTCTTATATGCCGGTATACGGCGTGCTGAAACTTACTTCCTAGCCGGACTGGAGAAGCTGTCCTTCTCCAGCTTCAGGGACAGGCGCCCTGCATCCCGGCCAGCCGCTCCTGGTTTTCTCATGTCGGCAGTATCACATTGCGTGCTACCGCTCAGATCGTCTTGAAGACAGGGAGGGCTGGGCAGACAGGGAAAGCTGACCCACCCAATCCAAGCAGGCTTTGTATGCAGTGTGCACAGAAAATACCGGTACATCGCTTGCCGTGATTGGCTGGTTGTTGTATACTGGGTTGGATTGGCGATTCTGAGGGAAGGCAGGGGGAAGCAGGAGCATCTGCACTTCAGCCAATTCTAATGTTGGAACGGCGGATCTCTAATGAAGTTTGGTGTGAATCTTATCTGTGGTGAAACAACAGAGTCTATCTAGGGATCAGATACGTGTGGTGGTGAATACAGTACAGCACCAGTATCTGTACATACAGTACAGCACCAGTATCTGTACCGGTTCATACAGTACATACTGTACAGTGTACAAATGGCTAACAGTCAAGACCCCATCATGGCTCTACCAGCAAGAAGAAAGAATTATGAAGCCAGTTTCAAACTTAAAGTTGTAAACTTTGCCATGGAACATAATAACTGCGCTGCTGCAAGACAATATGGAGTAACAGAAAAGATGGTTCGGGACTGGAAAGCAAATGAAAAAGCATTAAAGAGTATGCCAAGGGGTAAGTGTGCATTAAGAAGAGGCACCCCACATTGGCCAGAACTCGAAAAACATGTAGCAGACATGGTGAATGAGCATCGCCAAAACGGTTATGTAGTGACACAAAATAAAATATGTTTGTTTGCACTTCAGTGGCCAAATCTAACCCAGATCACAGCGACAGATGTAAGGCCACTCTATCCTGGTGTACTAGAGTCTTGGAAAGGCATAATATGGTGCTGAGGCAAAAGACGAAAATTGCACAACAATTACCTGCAGATCTTGATGCCAAAGTAAATTGCGTTGGAGGGGTAGTCTTATACCCCAAACTAGGGGTGGGCGATATGGCCTAAAATCCATATTGCGATATAATTTTAAGCATGTGCGATATGCGATATATATTGCGATATATTGTTTTCTATATTTGGGGGGGGCGTGTTTAAACTTTTTTTTACTTTTTATTTAATAACTATTAGTCTCCTTAAGGGCTAGAACGTAGAACCCTTGTCATATTCACCCTAATAGAGCTCTATTAGGGTGAATAGGACTTTACACTCTCCCTGCTGCCCTGTGCTTTGTGCACACAGCAGCAGGGAGCTGATCCCCCTCCCCTAAATGGTGCCATCCACAGATCCCCCCCCTCCCCTAAACGGTGCCATCCCCAGATCCCCCCTCCCCTAAACGGTGCCATCCCCAGATCCCCCCCTCCCCTAAACGGTGCCATCCCCAGATCCCCCCTCCCCTAAACGGTGCCATCCCTAGATCCCCCCCTACCCTAAACGGTGCCATCCACAGATCCCCCCCTCCCCTAAACGGTGCCATCCCCAGATCCCCCCCCTCCCCTAAACGGTGCCATCCCCAGATCCCCCCCCCTCCCCTAAACGGTGCCATCCCCAGATCCCCCCTCCCCTAAACGGTGCCATCCCCAGATCCCCCCCTCCCCTAAACGGTGCCATCCCCAGATCCCCCCCCCCCCTAAACGGTGCCATCCCCAGATCCCCCCCCTCCCTTAAACGGTGCCATCCACAGATCCCCCCCCTCCCCTAAACGGTGCCATCCACAGATCCCCCCCCTCCCCTAAACGGTGCCATCCACAGATCCCCCCCTCCCCTAAACGGTGCCATCCACAGATCCACCCCTCCCCTAAACGGTGCCATCCCCAGATCCCCCCCCTCCCTTAAACGGTGCCATCCACAGATCCCCCCCCTACCCTAAACGGTGCCATCCACAGATCCCCCCCCTCCCCTAAACGGTGCCATCCCCAGATCCCCCCCCTCCCCTAAACGGTGCCATCCCCAGATCCCCCCCCTCCCCTAAACGGTGCCATCCCCAGATCCCCCCTCCCCTAAACGGTGCCATCCCCAGATCCCCCCCTCCCCTAAACGGTGCCATCCCCAGATCCCCCCCTCCCCTAAACGGTGCCATCCCCAGATCCCCCCCCTCCCTTAAACGGTGCCATCCACAGATCCCCCCCCTCCCCTAAACGGTGCCATCCACAGATCCCCCCCCCTCCCCTAAACGGTGCCATCCACAGATCCCCCCCTCCCCTAAACGGTGCCATCCACAGATCCACCCCTCCCCTAAACGGTGCCATCCACAGATACCCCCCCTCCCCTAAACGGTGCCATCCCCAGATCCCCCCCCTCCCCTAAACGGTGCCATCCCCAGATCCCCCCTCCCCTAAACGGTGCCATCCCCAGATCCCCCCCTCCCCTAAACGGTGCCATCCCCAGATCCCCCCCCTCCCCTAAACGGTGCCATCCCCAGATCCCCCCCCTCCCCTAAACGGTGCCATCCACAGATCCCCCCCTCCCCTAAACGGTGCCATCCACAGATCCCCCCCCTCCCCCAAACGGTGCCATCCACAGATCCCCCCTCCCCTAAACGGTGCCATCCCCAGATCCCCCCCCCTCCCCTAAACGGTGCCATCCCCAGATCCCCCCCCCTCCCCTAAACGGTGCCATCCCCAGATCCCCTCCCCTAAACGGTGCCATCCACAGATCCCCCCCCCTCTAAACGGTGCCATCCACAGACACCAGCAGCCCCCCCCCCCCCGACGCTCACAGGAGTACATTTAAAAACTAATCAGTAACTTTAACTTTATTCATTGGTGATCTCTTTACTGGATACCTTACTAGGTCTTAGCTCCGATAACAGCAGGCAGTGCGGGGGGCGGCGCTCACTCACTGACGTCACGCGCCTACGCCGCCTAGTGGGAGGAGCAGGCGCGTGACGTCAGTAAGTGAGCGCCGCCCGCCCGCACTGCCTGCTGTTACCGGAGCTAAGACCTAGTAAGGTATCCAGTAAAGAGATCACCAATGAATAAAGTTAAAGTTACTGATTAGTTTTTAAATGTTCTACTGTCAGCGGCGTGGCCCTGTATATTCTAACCCCCAGGCAAGCGTCCCTGTCACCATGGGAACTCCTGGGGGTTAGAATATACCATCGGATTTGAGTTTTCACGCGCTCACTGAGATCGTGAAAACTCAATGATTTACTGTCAGTCCCTCCCCTCCTCCTCTTGTCATTGGTGGTCAGCGGCAGCCGCGCACAGTGGGGAGGGAGGGACTCTCTCCTTCTCCACTATGCCCAGTGTGCCGGCTCAGGAGAAGATGGTGCGCGCAGAGAGCGCGATCATATCGCGGTCCGGCGATATAGGCGATATGCTCAAAATCCATATCGTGGCACAAATTTATATCGCATATCGCCTATATCGTCTATATCGCCCACCCCTACCCCAAACCCTATATTTTAACTGGAAAAGTTGGGGGTCGTCTTATACGCCGGAAAATACGGTACCTCTTAATAAATTAGGTGCATTTTACTCAAGCACAGGGGAATCAAGACTGGCATATGAGGGCTCCAGTAGTAATGAACGTCCACCGTTGTCTTTGTTTTAATGTGAATTCGACAATTTGAGAATGAATAGGCTCACACAGGCTAAGTGACAAAAAATATTTACTAAGTGTGATTAAATATATAATATATATATATATATATATATATATATAAAAAGATGAAAACATACAAATCACACACAGAATAAAAAAAGATAAATAATAATAATCACCTAACCTGCAATGGGGGGGGGGGGGCTTATCGTAATACAATAAACAGATATTGGAGATCAATTTTTTGCCTTTGTGCACAAAGCTTTATACCTTTTAGCCCCACATCCTAAAGACGTCCAGTGTGGAGTACTGACGTCCAATGAGTTACCCCCTCTGGAATGTGACCTTCACAGCTCAGTGGGGAGTTTGTATTTGTTATCAAACTATCCATAACTCACTACATTACAAAAAATATAGAAGGTAATATAATAATTAAAGGAGATAAAAACCAATAAATAATTATGCAAAATACAAAATAAAAGTGAGGTCCATTGTCTTTTTCTAATTCTGGATTATTTTTTCAACAATTTGTGCCAGAAAAGCTGCCTTCACCCCTCACATGCATCAATAAATAGAGATGGCCTTGCGGTTCATCCGGCGGTCGTTTTCGCAGCGAACTTTGCTTTCCACCGTACCGTTGTCGCGTTCATCTGGCAAAAGGCAGGCTTCCTTGCCCCAAATGTTAGAGCAAAAAAAAAATGACGCTGCCGGATAACCCTCTTGCCCAATGGCTGACCGCTGGCTTGTAAGAACTGCTAGCCCTCCAACTACTGCCATATAAACTCGTAGACTCGGAGGCCTTTAGAAAATTTGTTGCCATTGGCACACCACAATGGAAGGTCCCCGGAAGGAAATATTTCTCCCAGAAGGGCATCCCAGAGCTATATGGCCATGTTCAGCGGCAAGTGAATGTATCTCTGGCACAGAGTGTCGGTGCCAAGATACATCTGACCACAGACGCGTGGTCTAGCAAACACGGGCAGGGAAGTTACATAACATTTACTGCCCGCTGGGTGAACCTTATGACGGCCGTCAAGCATGCAACACGTGGCACCCATGTAGATTTAGTGTTACCACCACGGATTGCATGCAGGCCTGCCTCTTCTCCTCCTACTCCATCCTCCCTCTCCTCCTCGGCTGACTCCTCCTTTTCCGCTGCTACCGTATCTTCTGCTGCGCCCCCCAAGCTCCCCAGAACCTATTCGACTTGCCAGGTGAGACGTTGCCATGCTGTGCTGCGGCTGTTGTGCCTGGAAGCCAAGAGCCACACTGGTCCTGCACTCCTTTCAGCTTTGCGGTCACAGACCGATCAGTGGCTAACACCGCTCAATTTGATAGTTGGTAAAGTGGTGTGCGACAACGGTGCCAATCTGCTGAGCATGCTGAAACAGGGCAAAATGACACACGTGCCGTGCAGCGATTCGTTGCCAAATACCCCGGGGTCCAGGACGTCTTGTGGCAGGCCAGGAAAATCTCTGGCCATTTTAGAAGATCTTACACGGCTATGGCTCGCCTTGCTGGCGTTCAGCGGCGACACCACCTGCCCATCAGATGTCTGATTTGTGACTGCCCGACGCGCTGGAACTCCACCTTGTAAATGCTTGATAGGCTGCTCCAGCAGAAACGTGCAGTTAACGATTACCTGAACAAACTCTGCGGCAGGACAGGTTCTGGGGAGATAATTTTTTTTTTCACCCCGCCAGTGTCTGCTCATGCGCGACGCATGCAGACTTCTGCGGCCATTTGATGAGATCACCAAACTGGTCAGTCGCAGCCAGGGCGCCATCAGTGACATCGTACCTTACGCCTTCTTTCTGGAGCGTGCATTGCATTGTGTCATTGATCAAGCCGTCGAGGAGCAGGAGCAGGAAGATGAGGAAGTCCCAATGCTGGATGAATTCCCAGGGGGGGCTACTCCATCTGAGACAAGTCAACAACAGGAGTCTGAAAAGGAGTCAGAGGAGGATGGTGCCGGGGCGGATGAGGAGAAGCAAGGAGAGCATGCTTTAAACTTTTCTGGGATCCCTGGTGTTGTCCTTGGCTGGGGGGAGGAGAACGAGGACGACATTATCCTGGATGATGAGCATGAGCCAGGCCACTCCACCGCTTCCAGTTTAGTGCAAATTGGGGCCTTCATGCTCCAGTGTTTGAAGAGGGACCCCTGGAAAAAGCATAAAGGGCAAGGACCAGTACTGGGTGGCAATGTACTTAGACCCCCCGGTACAAACACAAAATGGCGGAAATGTTACCACCATGACAGAGGCAGGGCTCCAGACTAAAAAAAATATCAAGGAGCCATTGGCTCCTAACCTGAAAAATTTAGGAGCCAAATTAAAATTTTTAGTTGCCAAATTTAAAATACATATAATTACGGTATAATTTAAAAAAACAAAAACACACGTCTTACCTAGGGTTGTCACGATACCAAAATTTTGACTCGATTTCAATACCATAAAAAAGTATTGCGATACTCGATACCACGTGAAAAAATAAAACGCCAAAAAAGCTGCGTGCATTCCAGATTTTATGGAACGTCTGGACCATAATAGAACAGTCCTAACCTAATTTTTGTCAGAACAAGGTGACAAAAAAATGGCAAATTGCATGTTTTTTTTTTCTTTTTTCTGTTACAGCGTTCACTGCTTAGGAGATATTTTTTAATATTATAATAGTTCTCACTTTTTCAGGCGTGGCGATAAGTAATTTTTTTTATTGTTTATATATTTTATATGTAAAATTGGGCAAGGGGGTGATTTAAACTTAATATTTTGGTGTTTTTTTGTTTTTTTTAGACTTTTTATTTAATAACTATTTCTTCCCTTATGGGCTAGAACCTGGGATCTTTCATCCCTTGTCCTATTCACCCTGATAGAGCTCTATCAGAATGAATAGGATCTCACACTCTCCCTGCTGCTCTGTGCTTTGTGCACACAGCAGCAGGGAGCTGACTATGGCAGCCAGGGCTTCAATAGCGTCCTGGCTGCCATGGTAACTGATCGGAGCTCCAGGATTACACTGCTGGGGCTCCGATCGGAACTGCCACCAATGATTATAATACTGCGCCACCAATGATTCTACTTTATAATACTGGGGTGGGGGGCGGGGGTTCGGTGCACTGTGTCACCAATGAATATAGTTTATGCTTAATACAAACGCAGGATGCGCTGCGGGTGTCGGCCATATCCCATACCCGGCACCCAGCCTCTATGACTGCGATCCGCCGCTATTAACCTCTCAGGGCCAGCATGGGATATGGCAGGCACCCGCAGTGCAGCCTGCGTTTGTATTAAGCATAAACTATATTCATTGGTGGCACAGTGGCCACAGCCCCTCCCCTCCTCCCTGCTATCAGCCCATTGGTGGCAGCGGCACAGGGGGGAGGGACTGCCTCCTTCTCCCCTGTGCTGTTGAGAAGAACATGTCAGCGCGTGCCATGTCAGTTCCTCGTGTGTGAGAGGCAGAGCAGCGGAGGGTCTAGGTGAAAATGGCGACAAGACAACAAAGTTTTGTCCCATTTAGCAATTCTAAGTCGCAGGCCTTGCTTCGAGAAATGCTGCATTCTGCTTTTGCGGGCGCTGGCAGAGGAATTTCCACTCACAGAGAAACAGTTGTGGGTACCAATCCAACAGCGCATGCAAGAAGAGGGCGGTTTGAAGAGGTGTTGGTCACTTTGGATATGAGATCATTCTTCCAGCCAACCCATCGACAGCCGTCCTCCGGATCCAGCCTCAGGGAACGCCTAGACCGACAGGTGTCCGACTACATCGGGTTAACGGCCGATGTGGACGCTCTGAGAAGCGATGAACCCTTGGATTACTGGGTGTGCAGGCTTGACCAGTGGCCAGAGCTGGCACAATTTGCCATGGAACTGTTGGCTTGCTCCTCGTCCAGTGTCCTGTCCGAAAGGATGTTCAGCGCAGCAGGGGGGGTCATGACCGATAAACGCACTCGCCTAGCTCACGACAGTGTGGACTACCTCACATTTCTAAAAATGAATGAGGCATGGATCTCAGAGGAATTCAACACATGTGACGAGTCGACCACGTTTGATTGAATTTCCTCATGACAACCCACAAATATCCGCCACCACACAGAACAAATCATGGTCCCTGTCATAGGTAAATACAGCGGCTTAAAAGGCCTTTTATGTCCGTTGAATGCCTAATTTTTGTGGCCTGTACTGGCCGACAGTTACATATTTATCCTGTGACCGCCAAATATACCTCAAGCCACAGAATCCAAAGTTCTTTGCTGTCAGGTGAATGCCTATTGATTAATCTTTGTGGCCTGTACTGGCCGACAGTTACATTTTTTATCTCTAGCCACATAATCACACCCTTGTCTCACTCCTCTGCCTCTCTTTATGGTGGCGTATGAACCGTATTCACTATAAGAACCTTCTAATGTCACAGGGTCATGTGACTGTGCCCCCCACCCCGTACTGTGCCTCCTTATACCCTGCATTGTGCCCTCTTACCACACCCTGTGCGGTGCCCCTAGTCATTCCGTGTACTGTGCCCTATTATACTCTTTTATCCGGTCACGGTATGGCGGTGTTATCCGGTCACTGTACAGAGGTGTCATCCGGTCAATGTATGGCGGTGGTATCCAATAACTAGATGGCCATAACTGTATCCCTTTCCCTGCCCACTCCATCCTTTTTTAGACCTGGCATGAGCAGGAAAAATATGCAGATTGCGGTGCTAAGGACCTTTTCGCCACAATCTGTCAGATATACGCCTAACATAGATCTATTTCTATATAATAAATGATCACCTAATTGTATTATTATTCGGGGGTAGGGCTAATATCCTTATATTATATAGATTCTAGTGTATTATACTGTGTCCTGTATTTCCCAATAGAAAATGATCCTTGGGAAACACAGTCCTCATCCCTGACCACCAGGACCAGGTAGCGCTCTGTCAGTACATGGCGGCCTCCCCTCTCCGCCACGCTGCTCCGTTGTGTACTGGCGCTTATTCTGACACTAGGGCTGGGTTCACATCCTACTTTTGCCATCCATTTAATGCATACCAAAAATATATGCGTTAACAGATGCCTCAGACTGATGCCGCACAGTGGCGTCCGTTCACCATACAGTTCCATGGTAGAATTCTTTTTTACGTTAACCTATGCATTTTTTTAATAGACTCTGCAGAATACAAAAACGTGGAGTGCTGCACATCTGTATACATCAAACCGATAGGAAATAACATTTCTCTAGGCTCCAGCAGGGCACATGTTTGAGAGTTTCTCTTTAAGACGCATAAAAATGGCCCCTGATTAAAATACATATTTTTGTGGGAATTTTTGCCAATGATCCCCCTCTGGTATGTCACTGTCCATGTTGTGGGACTATTTGTGTACTTCTAGTAAGTGTTTGCTGGCTGCAAATATGAGCTGAAGGTTTTTCAGGTTCGCCTGCCATTAAAGTGAATGGAGCCTGCCGCAAACATTTGATCGCGTTCGCGAACCGTCCCGGCCAATGTTCGTCCATCACTATCAATAAACTTTCAGCACCAATGTCACTTTTGCTAATCCACCTGTTTTCCTTCCTTGGATCACTTTTGGTAGGTGCTGACCACTACATACCAAGAACACCCCACAAGACCTGCCATTTTGAACAATAGTAGCTGCTCCTACAATTTTGGGAGAATTATTGGATTACTTTGTGAGAGGGAGAATAAAAGGTATGAGGAGCAGCTTTTAAATAACAAGACTGACCTGGAACAAAAGACAACACCGCTTGAGTTCAAATATGACATGTCCACCTTAGCCATAGACTCTCCCAAACTACAACTACCAGGTGCTCTCACCTCCCAAAGTTACCATAGTGTAGTGCTAAACATAAGTGGAAGCAAAGTTGTTTTTTACTAGTGTTGGGCGCGAATATTCGAATAGCCAATATTAATCGCCAATATCGGCACTTCGAGAATTCGCAAATATTTAGAATATAGTATATATATAGTATATATTCGTAATTTCGAATATTCTAGATTTTATTTTCATCAGTAACCTCCTTTCTTGCTTGTGGGCCAATGAGAAGGCTGCAATGTCTTTGTCTGAGCTTAGCAACATCCCTAGCAACCAATAGGAAAGTTGCCTACCCCTTACTATGCAAGAACCTCCTTATATGCAGTATTTTGCAGATCTGAGAGAGAGAGCAGTGTTATTGCTGTGCTCTCTGCTTTCCTGTGTCATTACATTAGATAGATAGTTAGTTAGCTTATATACAGTGCCTTGCAAAAGTATTCACCCCTCTTGACTTTTTTCGTATTTTGGTGCCTCATGGATTAACATGGATTGTTTGAGGATTTGCATCATTTAATTTACAGAACATGGCCACAACTTTGAAGATTTATTTTATTTTATTGTGAATAAACAAATAAGACAAAACAGAAAAAGTCAATGTGCATGACTATTCACCCCCCTAAAGTCAATACTTTGTAGACCCACCTTTTGCGGCAATCACAGCTCCGAGTCTCTTTGGATAAGTCTCTATGAGCAGTTGCCACATCTTACCACTGGGATTTTTGCCCATTCCTCATTGCAAAACTGCTCCAGCTCCTTCAGGTTGGATGTTTGCGCTTGTGAACAGCAATCTTTAAGTCTGACCACAGATTTTTTTTGGATTGAGATCTGGGCTGTGACTCGGCCATTCCAAAACATTTACATGTTTCCCCTTAAACCACTCAAGTGTTGCTTTAGCCGTGTGTTTGGGGTCATTGTCCTTCGTCCTAGCTTAAAATCACGCACAGAGAAACTCTGACCAGTTTCCTAGTCCCATCCTCACAGCATGATGCTGCCACCACCATATCTCACTGTGTGGATGGTGTTCTTTGGGTGATGTGATGTGTTAGGTTTGCGTCAGACATAGCGTTTTCTTTGATGGCCGAAAAGTTCAATTTTAGTCTCATCAGACCAGAGCACCTTCCTCCATACATTTTGGGAGTCTCCCACATGCCTTTTCGCAAACCCACAACGTGCCTTTTTGTTTTTAGCTGAAAGTAATGGCTTTCTTCTGGCCACTCTGCCATAAAGACCAACTCTATGGAGCGTACGGCTTATTGTTGTCCTATGTACAGATACTCCAGTCTCTGCTGTGGAACTCTGCAGCTCCTCCAGGGTTACCTTAGGTCTCTGTGCTGCTTCTCTGATTAATGCCCTCCTTGCCCGATCCGTGAGTTTTGGAGGGCGGCCATCTCTTGGCAGGTTTGCTGTTGTCCCATGTTCTTTCTATTTGGTTATGATAGATTTGATGGTGCTCCTGGGGATCACCAACCTAACCATAACCTAACCCTGACTTATACTTCTCAACAACATTGTCCCTTACTTGTTTGGAGAGTTCCTTGGTCTTCATGGCAGTGTTTGGTTAGTGATGCCTCTGACTTAGGTGTTGCAGCCTCTTGGGCCTTTCAAAAAAAAGGTGTGTATATGTAATTACAGATCATGTGACACTTAGATTGCACACAGGTGGACATCATTTCACTAATTATGTGACTTATAAAGGTAATTGGTTGCACCAGAGCTTTTTATGGGCTTCCTAAGAAAGTGGGTGAATACATATGCACATGACAATTTTCTGTTTTCCATTTCTAAACAATCATTTTATTTATATATTTTTCTCATTTCACTTCACCAACTTAGACTATTGTGTTCTAATCAATCACATAAAATTCTGATTAACAAAACATTGAACTTAAGGCTATAATGTAACAAAATACAAAAAAAGTCAAGGGGGTGAATACTTTTGCAAGGCACTGTATATAATACAGATAGTTAGTGGGAGATAGTCAGTGTAGGTTAGATCCTGATATAGTATAGCTGATTCTGCAGGTTCTGCTGTCCATACATACATGCTACATACATAGTGCTGTGATGTCACAAGTTCACGACAATACTTAGTGCACCAATCACTAATAAGTAGTCAGACCTGTTAAAATGTGAAGTTGCACGTATTGCGCCAAAATATTTGCATCATTAGAGCACTCTATCTGCATATAAAGCTATTGTAATGTTCTGCCGTGCCAACCATTTTCTCCAGTCCCAGGAAACTTCTAGCAGCTTGAAAAATGTAGCTATAGTGACCCATGGCCTGTATTTCGCAAGCATTACGCGAATATTACATTGCCAATTTTTCGCGATCAAGAAAATAGTCTCAAATCCATGAATATATGACAAATATTCTACCAAATATTCACGAAATATTGCGAATTCGTATATTGCCCCTGCCGCTCATCACTATTTTTTACATGCGTCAGAAAAACTTTGAGTTAAAAAATCAAGCAACAGATTGTGAAACCGATCGCAAGTGAATCTTTTCAGGTGTTGAAGCTTATGAGGAAAATTGCATGTCTCGAATGTTTGAGGGGCACAAAAAGATTGCAGGTTAGAGGATGAAGAACGTGATGAACCACTAGGATTTTCATCCACATGAAAGATTGCTGAAAATGTTCAAAAAAATTATGAGATTTTTTTGAAGCGGCCCTAGACTTAATGTCAGAACGGTGGCAGAAATAGTGAATATTAATTCAGAAATTTTGCACAATGATCTTTATATACGGAAACTCTTCCCTATGTTCACTCCTGACCAATAAACTGCAAAACGTCAAATTCTCCACGAATTACCTTGTCACCAAGCACATTTCTTTGTAAGTAGTAGGTACAATTACAGGGAATGGCGATTGCACCGCTCCCTGTCATTGTACCCCTCAGATGCCACGTTCATTGCTGATCGGGGCATCTGACAATAATATTAAGTTTAGAGATGAGTGAATTGAAGTTAACAAAGTGGAATTCGATCCGAATTTCAGGAAAAATTTGATTCGCACCGAATCTGAATTTTCCTCACACTTCGTGGTAACGAATCACATTTTTTTCTAAAATGGCTGCTGCATATGTTAGGACATGGAGCAAAGAACTCTGGGAACGAGGGATCACCCACAATGCCATGAATGCAGCCAATCAGCAGCCAGCCAGCCCTGTGATTTCACAGCCCTATAAATACCCTCAGCCATCTTGGATTCACCCATTTTCCAGTGTATTTAGTGCAGGGAGAGACGTCAGCATGCGCTAGGGATAGTGCTAGGAAAGACTTTAAAACTTTTGTTTTGCTGTATAGAAGTTCAGCGAAAGATCATTAAAAGTGTAGGGAAAGGATAGGGAGGAATTATTTCACAGTATTGAAGCAGAACAGGGTGCAATAGGGGAGTTTACAGCCTGGGTAATAGGAACAATCCTATTACACCTTGCTGCACTGACTGCGGATCCAAATTGCCATTATACAGCTCTGTAATTTCAGCAAACCCTTCTTGTTATTGGGGTGCAAGTGCTGAGTGATATCGGCATTAACAGGATGTATTACTAAGAAATATTTATACGTCTTATTTGCCCTTGTGCGGTGCAGTTATATGTTCTCAAGCCTTTTTTGGTTTGTATTAGTGGGAAAAAAGGGCTTATTAGCCATTGTGTGGTGAAGTGAGAAAATTACAGCCCTTTTTGGCGTGTATTAGTGGCAAAAAATGTATTTTTATTTACTTATTTGATCTAACAGTATGTCAGACAGAGAAGTGTCAGGCCCTGCACAGGGGAGGGGCAGAGGCCTAAATGTTTCTGGCGCAGACACAGGTCGCAGCAGAGTAAGTGGGCGTGGCAGCAGGGGTCACATCCAGAGACATAAGCTCCCAGTGTCAGCTAGCGGACGTGTCTTGACCAGCAACCCAGCGGTTCTTGAATGATTGACTCTGTTATCCACTTCGTCCCATGTGACATCAGACACCCCCAGCCAAGAGTCGGTGGGTTCGTCAGACACAACCCTTAGTTGGCATAGCCCGGGAGCAGACCCTGTGCCCTCACCTGTCCTTAAACTCCCTCTGTCCTTTTCTGTTTCCTCAGCCAGAGAAGTATAATCTGCTGTGGGCTCAGCTCCACTTTTCAGCAAGGACGAGCTACTAGAGGACAGTCAGCAGCTACTGCCCAGCCAAGATCTGGAGAAGACATCCACCGCTTCATCCGGTAGGCGGGCAAGTAGTAATGAGGAGAGTGGCGTGGGAGCTGGTGTTGCAAGTGGTCAGGCACCTGGCTCTGAGACCGTTGAGGAGGACATCTGGGACGTGCAGACAGTACCGTATGATGTAGCTGATCGCACTTGGGAGCCGGGTGGCAGCTTACGCGTGAGGCAGAGGCGGATCCAGCAAGTCGGTAGCATGGCCGGGAGTCAGCAGTGTGGCAGCAGTGGGAGTACCAGCTCCATCAGCAACAACTTGAGTCTAGAGTCGATGATGAGCAGATTTCTTAACCCGTCTAGTGAAGAAACTACTCACCAGCAGCAGCAGCTAGACCTGGAGCAGGACCTGAACCAGCAGGTGGTGGCATACTTGGACAGCACTCTGCCACCCTACATTGAAGATCCTCTGGACTACTGGGCAGCCAAACTGGATTTGTGGCTGCAACTGGCCGAGTTTGCCCTGGAAAAGCTGTCCTGCCCGGCCAGTAGTGTGGCATCATAGTGGGTGTTTAGTGCGGCAGGGAACATAGTTACCCCAAGGAGAACTCGCCTTTCCACCCAAAATGTGAAGAGACTGACGTTTGTGAAAATGAATCAGGCGTGGATCAGCCAGAATTTCCACCCACCAATGCCTGATGCATCAGATTAGATCATCAATGCTGCCTCACCCAAACCTTGACAAAAGAGACCAGTTTCTTCTGGATACCTGCCTCAGCAACTATTCTCATGCTGATGCTACCTACACACTATGTTATCTTGCCCCTGTGTGGCTTCCTCATGCTGCTGTTAACTCAACACCATGTCACTGGACCACTCTGTGGCCTTCTCATGCTGCTGCTGCCACCGCCACACTATGTCACCCTGCCACTGTGTGGTCTCCTCATGCTGCTTCTAAATCAAGACTGTGTCACTGGGCCACTCTGCGGCCTCCTCATGCTGTTGCTGCTACCACCTCCACACTATGTAACCATGCCACTCTGTGGTCTCCTCATGCTGCTGCCAACTCACAACTCTGTCTCTGGGCCACTCTGTGGTCTCCTCATTCTGCTGTCACATCCGCACTATGTCACCTTGCCACTCTATGGCCTCCTCATGCTGCTGCAGCTGCCACCTCCACACTATGTCACCTTGTCAGTCTGTGGCATCCTCATGCTGCTGCTAACTCAACACTATATCACTGGGCCACTCTGTGGCTTCCTCATGCAGCTTCCACTCTGTTGGGGGGCTCTACTTGTATAAGCGATAAATAGAACAGGTTCTGTAGACATCTATGTGGAATCAGCTGACGACGGTGTAAAAGGAGTGCGCTCTTTCACGCTACAGTAGGATCCTGGCCCACTGCACAGTTCTTTATACCTGGCACTAACATTGACCTGTAAGGCTGAGTTCACACATGAGTTATTTGGTCAATTTTGGCCTCGTAACTGCCCAAATAAGTGAAGTGTGCAGTGATTCTAAGAGTGACGCCTGTCACCTGCATGTCATACGGACTCACAGTATTGTTTCACTATCACAGCAGACTCCCTATGCATGTTACTGCAAGGCACAGTGTTCTACACCACTATACAGGCTCTCTGCAGCCAGAAAATAGCAGGTTTTTTTAACGCGATTCGCCGCAAATAAATTTGTATAAAATCTTTTCGGAAAATTTGGCGAACCGGCCGAATCCAAGTTTTGAGAAATTCGCTCATCTCTAATTAAGGTCTATAATAAAAAAAATCATACCTCATCCATTTGATCGCAATACGTCACCACGCACGAGATATCGCGTGGGATCGTCAATCAAGATGGCGGCAGGCTCTTTGCATTCAAACGGATGAGGTAAGTATGACTTTTTTTTACCCCACTTCAGGGAAGATAGATTTTTTTCCACGAAGCATGAGGAAATTCGGCTTTGCGGCGAATCGAAATTTCCCTGATATTCGCTCAACACTACCCATTTATAAAGATATTTATACTCAAAATAAAGATTAGATCTGGCTGCTGTATGTGGTACACTGCCGATGTGTGTCCTGTGTAACACTGTATTTACTACATAGCACAGGCGGCTGAGTGATATGGTTATTACCAGTCTATGTATAAAAGAGTTAGATAGCTAAGTACAATATTGGTAATGCCTTTATAATTCTTAATTTGTAAAACACTTTACTTGACATGTTCTTCCAAATGTAATGTGCTCTCAATTCTCCTTGATTTCCACCATTTTCTTAGGGTACAGGACTCCCTCATTTTTAAAGACAATGGTCCTTTCCATCAATGACCCACCAAGGATGGAGAAGGACAGAAACCACATGGCTGCAAGGATATTAGACCTCACCCTAGAGATCATCTCCTTGATAACTGGAGAGGTGAGAGTTTCACATGACATCACTCTTATCTCTAGTAATAAAACAGCAAAATGACTGGAAAGGTGAAGGATTCTTAGAATCTCTGTAGTGATCGGCGTCTCCCCATACACAGGATTACACAGTAGTGAAGAAGTCGTCTGGTGAGTGCGTGACACCCCGAGTGTCAGGAGGACGGAGCAGGACCCAGAGCCCCATCACCGAGCCTCCACCTCATTCCCTGATACATGAGCAGAAGATCCTAGAACTTACCACCAGGATCACTGAGCTGCTGAGCGGAGAGGTGAGCGCTGCTGGGAATGCTGGGACATTATACAATAACGCCAAGGGAGGGGTCTGGTAATGACTGTATCCTTGTGTTGTCAGGTTCCTGTAAGGTGTCAGGATGTCACTGTCTATTTCTCCATGGAGGAGTGGGAGTATTTAGAAGAACACAAAGATCTGTACAAGGATGTCATGATGGAGAATCAGCAGTCCCTTACATCACCGGGTAAGAGGCGACCTTCCATGATTGTAGAGGAGAGAATAGTTTTGAAAGTTAGGGTTGCAGAAGTGGTTGTAGATCCACTGTGCCACTGAACAGATTTGGCTTCGGGGCAACTCCAAAAGGAGTAGTTGGACCCCATGCTTTTCACTCTTTTATTAATATGGACTCTACTGTGGGGGAACCACCAGGCCACCTCCTCTTGGAGTAGTTTCTAATCAGTGGCTCAGTCATAAGTGTAATCAGAAAACAAGCTGAGGTCAGGGCAGGTAGTGTTTGTGCAATCCAGTAAACAGTCCAAAGGTCAGGCAGCAAAGGGTGAAATCCTGTTAAAAGGAAGAGATCGATACATGGCAAATGAGCAGAGAAATGATGCACCTTCGCAGGAAACTGGCAACTAGTACCTAATGCTCAGGCACCCTTCCACAGGGGAGGGTGCCTAAAATAACCCTAGCTAGTCATAGGCCAGACAGATTAGGATGAACATGAGCTGGCCCCTGAAGAGCCAAACGAAGTACACAGTCCTAAGACAAGTCTAGTGGTGGTTTTAGGGTGACACGTTGCATCAATATATGGTGGGGAAGATCTTGTAGTATATGGAACTGTGCTCCATTATAGGAAAGGAATTGTTGCCTTTATGCTTTTTGTACAATCTGTTCTTTAATGGCATAGAACTGTATCCAGCAAATTATATGTCAGAGTCTTGAACCATCCGGGTTAGGAGGGGGGAGAGCTTTGTTAACATCGTTCATTTCAATGTGTATATGCAGGGGATGCCCCAATAGGTTGTTGAAGATGGATTGTGGAAAATAGATAAAAATAATTGAACAAAAATAGATTGTTAGAGACTGATTTATCAGATACAAAGATTTTTGCACTGGTTTCTATTCTCCTCTCCATATCCTCAAGATGATGTTGAAGTGTGAATATTTTAAAATACGTTATAAAAGTGAACATAATTGTTATCTCTGCATCCAAAAGGACACAAATTATGAAATTATCACATACTGTATTTTATGCCACACAGTAAGTGCTATAAAATGTAAATAAAAATCAGTGCAAGAATTGCTGTCAATTAGTCCCACAAAAAAACAACCCAGTTTTTTTTACACAAAAGTTGCTAAAGCATATACAGTATAACATGTCATGTAAAGTAAGGAACAATGCAGCTCTAAATTCCACCCACAACACTGTCCCTACCTACTTGGATGATCTTTCCTAAACGGCAGCCCCCAACTGGTCGAAGGTCCATAACCTGGATAAGTGCATGGGACCTAAACGAGAGGGGAAACAAAAGTCAGACAGGCCAGAGAATAAATGTCAGAAACAAAGTGAGAAATAAACTAGGAGTCCAATACCAGACACCGTTAATACCAGGAAGTCACGTCAGGGGTCAAATCAGCAGGCAAAGGCGAAGTCAGGAGTGGGTTAGTAAAACATTCTTATGTGGCAAAGAGGACCAATCACAGGCAACCTTGGCCAAAAGTTGTCTGTTTAAATACAGGAAGCACATGATGCCGGCAGCAAGCCTGATTGGTCCCTGGTCCCTGATAGGTTGACCAGCCCCAGAAACCAAATACTGGTGTAGGCAAGTACATGACAGTACCCACCTTTAAGGAGGAACCACTGGACCCTTAACCAATGACCCATGCTTATCCAGATGAGTTTCATTAACTTACTTAATTCATTTGTCAGCATGCATATCCCTATAAGAAACTCATGACCTCTCCTCTATCACATTTCCAATGAGCTCGATATTGTACTTTACCTTGTCTTACTCTTCTGGAATCTAAAATTTTAGTGACCTCATATTCCAGCTCTCCATGCACCTCATCCGGAGAAAGAGGTCTCAGGAGGGATGAGAGAAGTGACATATTTATTGAGTAGAGACCTGTGGAACATGTCATGAATTTTAAATGAATCTGGTAACCTAAGGTGGTAAAACACAGGTTTAATAACTTCAACCACTTCCTAAGGTCCAATAAATTGGGAAGCGTGTTTACAGAAAGCAGTTTTAAATGCTTGTCTCCAACCACATAAACAGAACCCTGAGAGTTTTTTTTTTTTATCGCCCCCCCTTTTTATACATTGGGAAGTTCCACTGTGCAAAGTTTTATTTTTTTGGCAACAGCAACTTCTGGAATAACAGAAACAGATGACAAGAAATAACAACAATATGGATGAAAACCATAATTACAAAAGAATTTGGAAGTATCAATGGAACTGTTAACATGGCTGTTTATACCACATTCTGCCAAAGCTAAATGAGATACGCAACTGGACCGACAGAAATATAACGTCTCAAATATTGTTCTAAAAACTGGTTTAACCACTGAGTTCAGCCATTGGTTTCAGATGAAAAGCGGAACAAAAAGAAAGAAAAAGGTGAAAATGGTCAAGGCAATTTCTAGATAAAGCATCTGCCTTAATTTTCTTAGACCCCGGCCTGAAAGTGATCACAAAATTAAAACGGGTGAGAAATAATGCCCACAGAGCCTGTCTCAGATTCTAAAAATGGCAATTTCTTGTGATCAGTAAGGACCGTTACTTGATGTTGAGTTCCCTCCAGAAACTGCCACTTCATGTCACTCTTTAAAGGTCCCCTTGATGACAAAGAGCTCTCTAAATTTACTAGGAAAAAAAAAAGCACATGGTCTGAGGATAGTAAGTGACAATGTACTTTGTGAAAACATGGCTGTCACCCGCATCTCAGAGGCATCAACCTGCACCACAAATGGTCTAGTCAGATCAGCTGGACCAGAAAGGAGCTTCCATAAAACATTTTTTATCCCCTTCAAGCCATTTTGGACCAAACGCCCCATTTTTCAAATCTGACATGTGTCAGTTTATCTGGTAATAACTTTGGAGTGATTTTACTTATCTAAGCCATTCTGAGACTGTTTTCTCGCAACACATCATAATTCATGTTAGTGGTGAATTTGAGTTGATATGTTTTACCTTCATGCATAAAAATTCGCAATTTTCAACATTAGAATTTCTCTGCTTTTAAGATGGATAGAGATACTTTATAAAATAGTTATTACTTATTTTTTTAATCCAATAAATATTTTATTTTCTTCAATAAAGGTAACAAAACATTTAAACAGAGCTGAGAAAAGTACACACAAAGTGAACTTATACACATGTAAAAAAGATATTACTATTATTTTAACATCATCACAAATCATTACAGTACATCCGGCTCTGTGGACTCCAACCTAGTACCTTTTAATCCCAAAAATATTCCCCCCCCCTCCCTATCCTTGGCTGCTGTCGCTGAATAGCCCGAGCCCCATACTCCCCCCTCATACCCGTCCACGTACATCACCCAACAAAGCGAGGTGATCAGTCCACCTCGCTGATACAAATGGAGGAATATCGCATATCTTGCCTTCTCTGCCTCTCGATCTCCTCAAACAACTTTATTTGGGACATAATCCGTCTCCACTCCTCAAATGCGGGGGGTATGGGGGAACTCCATCTCTTAACTATCAGAACCTTTGCAATCAAGCAGCCCTTCAGCCAGATCAAATGATGCACATAAGAATTTGGCTTTTTTGGTATATAAAGACCTAAAATCACAGAAATCATATCCAGTACACAAGGTTGGGGGAAATCCCCCTGAAGTGCTATAAATACCTGCTCCCAAAACCGCTTTATCACAAGACATTCCCATAAAAGATGGATATATCCAGCCTCGGGCCTGCCACACTTTCGACAACAAAATTCACGCCATCGGAAACTTGGCCTGGATTTGTGGTGTATAATATAACCTATGCAAAATTTTAAACTTGATCAATCTATAACCGGTTGCGGATATTACCCTTTTTATATTTTGAAAAATCTGTGGCCAGGGGAGGAGAGGGGGGGTTCCCAGTTCCCGCTCCCATTTTGGCATGGCTTTAAAAGAAATCACCGTGGACAGTGAAGCACGTAATTTCGAATAAATCTGTGCCATTCTGATCTTTTTACCTAAGTGAAAAAAACAATAATCGAAAAGTAAGTGTTGTTGAGTAATCATATATGTTTTGTTAAGTGTAGCTTCGTAAGCATGTTTTAAACGTGCATACATAAATTGATCTAAAAACTAGCTATTTGTGGATTTAAAGTCCCCTAAGACTTTAAAACGATCTACGACAAGCAAATGTGCCACTTTAGTGATACCCCTATGACTCCAATAAGTGTGGTCAGATATTTTCAAAAATTCTGGTAAGTCATGATTCTTCCCACAGCGGAGAAATGAAACACATGTGACACTTGCAGAGTCATTTTCAATCTATCCCAAACCCTCTGCAGAGTTCTCAGGATTAAACAACTCTTATCCAACTCTCCAAACTGTGCTGTTTCTAAGTGTATAAAAATATTATCAAGTGCGCTACCGATTACCCTAGTTAGATATTGACCAAGTGCATTCTCTCTAAAATTACAGCATCTTTGTAGCTGCACAGAAAAAAAATACCCTTGAAAGAAGGGAAGTGACAATCCCCCCTCTGACTCGGCCAGCCACAAATACCTCTGCTTTATACGGACCCTCTTCCTCCCCCAAATAAAGTCATTTATTAAAGCTTCCAATCTATAGAAGAAAGCATCCTCTATCCAAATGGGGGAGGCGCAGATCGGATACAAAGCCAGAGGTAATATAATCATTTTAACTAATGCCAGTCGATCGGATTGCGAAATTGTCAATTTTTGCCAGGCTCTAATTTTGCCCTTTACTTTATCTATTACCGGGGAAAGATTTAACTCATGGAATCTACCTATAGGGACACCTATCTTTATCCCCAGATAGTCCAGAGAGTCATCCAAGGACAACATCTAGACCCGGGAACCCCCTTCGGGGGCATTTCGATTTAGCGGGAGGAGTGAGGAATTAGTCCAATTATTTAAGTAGCCAGAGAGTAGACTAAACTCATCTATCACCTGCATAACATGGGGGACGGCTTTCCAGCCCTGATCCAAAAATAGAATAACATCGTCTGCGTAGAGCCTAATTTTGTCACTCTCTCCCGCTACCCCGAAGCCCTGGATCTGCCCATTTGAACGGATCCTACAAGCCAATGGCTATATAAATAGCGCAAATAGAAGGGGAGAGAGCGGACAACCCTGTCTCGTACCACGTTGAAGCTCAATAATAGAGGAGTTAACCCCGTCAATATTAACTCGGGCTGTTGGTTGAGTATATAACAATTTAGTCATTGCGATAAAAGAGGTCCCTAATCGAAAATGGGCCATAGTTCGCCACAAGAAAGACCACTCCACCCTGTCGAACGCTTTAGCAGCATCCAAAGACAGGATGAAATGGTCCGGTCCCCCCCCTACTGCCAGGTTCAAATACAATATCACAGAATTATATAGCTACCTATTAAAAAATAACTTTTAATTAATAATAATAAAAGAGCATCATTCCAATTATTTCTATGATATTGGTTAATATGCCAGATTTGATTACAGGCAGACCTATCCTGAACATAAAGGTGAAAGATGTTCAATTGATATAGTAGAAGGCAGAGACTCAGCACTTACGTTTTGATGATATATGTACGTGTGGAGGGTTCAATATCCTGAAGGATATCTGATGACTAACCCTTTACTTACCCCTACATGACCCTAATGCTTTCTCAAGTAGGCTGCTAGTATATAGGACAAGATGGATTGTCCTGTGGATGATGAATTCCGATATGGAATGTCCAAAAAGAAATGTCCCGACGCGTTTCCCCAAGTACAAAGGCTTGGTTCGTCAGGGGACTTTGTTGATATTCCGTAGCCGAAGGATGGTGGCTACACGTTCTGGCGGTAACAGAGGCTGATGATACGCAACCTCTACTGCATTCTGGCAGAGTTTAAATAGCAAGCCTTTTGGCGCCATCTGTGTAGTAACGCCCCCCATCGGTGGGTGTGTTAGTGTGCCGGTATTTTTATTGGTGCATGAGCGCTGTCCCTCACGCGGTATAACACACCTATTAGCCGGCCTCGCTATCCTCTGTATCTCCGATGCTCTACGTCATGTCCGGTCACATGATCGGGAGCCCTAGTCGTCACATGGTCATGGTTTCCTGTCTGTGGAACGCATATGCGTGCCATTGGTTTGTCATGACACGCATAGCCTACCACTGATCCTCCTTCTTCACATAGACGCTTGGGTATCGGAATATTATTATCTTATATTCACTATAAGTAGAGACTCTGCAACTAGAGGCCAGTACAGAGAATTGTATTGGAATCGTAATATTTACTCGATATTTTGGAGATTGATAACTAGTAGTGAGATGTCTTTAGACTATTTGAGCCTATTCTGGCTCCGATAACAGCTGGATTCATAGTCATATCTATTTTATTAGTGGATCCCATGTCTCTGGCACAGAGAACATAGAGGCATAACTGAAAAGAAGAGGAGAGATTAGTTTAGATGAAACATGTATATGAAATTTGTTCATTCAATCCCAGGGGATGGGTGGTTTTGAGTCTATAGATCCACTGGGCTTCCTTTCTTAAGATTCTGTTGTCCCAATCTCCACCCCTAGGTGATTGCCTTACCACCTCCACCACTTGGAATTTCAAAGTTTTTGCATCCCCATTATGGTATTCATTTACATGATGTGCTATTAGTTTTTCTCGTTTATTCCTGATATCCCCCAGATGTTCACATACTCTTCTTCTAAATTCGCGTTTAGTTTTCCCAATGTAGTTCAATGGGCAGATGCAGGAACACATGTATACTACTCCTTGGGTGCGGCAGTTAGCGAAATCATAGTTTCGATATACTCTGCCCGTGCTGGTACTAGAGAAGGAGTTGGATTTAAGTATATATGGGCAGCACACGCAGTTGTTGCCACATTTAAAAGTTCCTTGGGGTCTGTTTCCAAGCCAAGTAGGGTCACTAGGTGGTTTTTGATAATGATTATGTGTTAGTCTATCCCGTAGTGACCTACCGCGTCTATATGTGATGGTAGGGGTGGTTGGTAAGAATTCAATTATATCAGGATCAGAGAGTAGAATATCCCAGTTGTTGTTTAGGATATCTCTTACCCTCCGATTTTGCTTGTCATATGTGCCAACAATTCTGGTTTTGGTATCAGTCTGACATTGGGGGATCTTTTTCACAAGTAAAGAATGCCTATCTCTTTGGTCGGCATGCTGAAAAGCCGCCCTTAATGTCTGATCGGGATAGCCTCGTTCTTGGAATCTGCCACGTAGATCTGCGGATTGTTTGTAGAAAGCGGAATGTGATGAACAATTCCTTTTCATCCGCAAATATTGGCCTCTGGGAATACCTTGTTTTAGGCTCAATGGATGGTAGCTATCCCATTGAAGCAGACTATTAGTGGAGGTCGCCTTCCTGTATGTCTCAGTATGTAATACACCCATATGTTTAGTTATACGTACATCCAGGAATGCCAAAGTGTCATGGTCAATCTCAGATGTAAATTTCAGGCCTATCTCGTTGATGTTCAAATGTTTTACAAAGTCCGAGAACTCCTCTCTGCTGCCGTCCCATAAAATGAACACGTCATCAATGTATCGGCCCCAATATAATATATTGGAGGCCCATTGACGACATGACTCATTGAATACCAGCGTGTCCTCCCACCAGCCCAGGAACAGATTAGCAGAACTGGGCGCACATGGGCTACCCATCGCTGTGCCCCTGAGCTGGTGGTAGAAACGTGTTTCGAATAGGAAGTAGTTGTGAGATAGAATAAACTCCAAAACTCTGATGACAAAGTCAGAGTGACGCTGGTATTGGAC
Organism: Bufo bufo; assembly: GCF_905171765.1. Lineage (NCBI taxonomy): Eukaryota > Metazoa > Chordata > Amphibia > Anura > Bufonidae > Bufo > Bufo bufo. The sequence continues at coordinate 613,877,612 of NC_053392.1, forward strand.
ACCACGTGTACTCAAAAAGTGTCTTGTCGCGGTAACCCCCCAATGGTGTGGAATGCTGGTGTATAGAGCTTCCACATCAATGGATGCCAAATGGATGGTATCCGCAACCTCGACACTCTCAATTTTGAGCAATAAATCTGTGGTGTCTCTAATATGGGACGGCAGAGAGAGCACAAACGGTCTCAGGACCCTGTCAACATACGAGCTGACACCATACGTGATGGAATTTATACCAGAAACAATCGGTCGTCCTTTTATGGGTGGGTAACCCTTGTGGATCTTGGGGAGGGCATAAAAGGTAGGGATTTGAGGATGGATTGATAACACATAACCCATTTCGTCCTTAGATATTAGTTTCTCATCGAGTGCCTGAATCAATATGGTCTCAAGTTCCATATTGAATTTGATCGTGGGATTTGTTGGTAATGTGGCATAACATGTGGTGTCATTGAGTAGACACAAACACATGTCCCGATATGTACTGTGGTCCATTATGACCACATTACCACCTTTATCAGATGATTTTAGTATAATGTTGGGATCCTTTTCCAACTTTATAAGGGCCTGCATCTCGTTCTTACTTAGATTGCTGATTCTAGTATTTTGTACTGTCTCTAATTTGGTCAGTTGGTCGGTCACCAGTTTACAAAACAAATCTATAACTATAGTGTCCTGAGGGGGTGGGGTTCTTGTACTTTTTCGTTTAAGATCAGTGAAAGGCCCTAAACCACGAGTGGTATCGTTCTCGTCTAATAGGGAACTCAAGGTCCGTACCCCCTCTAGATCGGATCTAGTGATACCTAGTTTTTGGCACTCCGCTTCGTCGTGAGTTTTGAAGAACTTTCGCCATTTAAGTTCACGGACAAAAAGATTGATGTCTTTGATCCACTCAAAGGAATCAAAATTTGTGGCTGGAACAAAGGAGAGGCCCCTACTTAAGATACTCCTCTCCTGTTCACTTAGGATTCTGTCCGTAAGGTTAATGACTTGATTTTGGGAGAGGGTTATTTTGTCCGGGTTCCTCGTTGCGAGGGGATGAGTTCCCTGTCTCTTAACTGGTATAGGAACTGATTTCCCCCGCTCGTCATTTCTAAAAAAGTGTTTTGGGTTGCCACTGGATTTTGGGAACCAAATGGTATTGAGGATGAGGAGGAAGAGCAAGCCGCGGGTAAGTATGACTGATCCCCTGATCGTGGTTGTTGATTTTGGTAAGGGGTACGTGAATATCCCCGATTTGTTTTTCCTGGCCATTTTTTGTTTCTACCTCTTCCCCTACTATTACCTCTACCCCGACCGGGTGGAGCCCCTTTCTCTGTGTCGGAAGATTCAGGGTCAGTGGAAGATATATCCGTTTGTACAGATTCCTGGGGATATGTTTGAACAATGTTGAAGGCCCGTTTGTCACGAAATTCCCCTAAATCTCGGACAAATTGTCTATGTTTTTTATCTTTGAGGATTGACTGGTATCTCTCAATATTTGTCCTTAGTGTGCTTTCCCGTCGCCCAAATTCAGGTTCAAATACACCCCATAAAGGTTCGTCTGAATCTGTCTCCCGGGAATAAATCCTGTTTGATTAGGGTGAACCAGGGTTGCAATTACTCGTTTAAGATGATGTGCTAAGGAATTTGCAAAGATCTTATAGTCTGTATTGAGGAGTGATATGGGCCTATAAGACCCAACATCACTACCATCCTTGTCTTTTTTTTTAATTAAAGTAATAGTTGGCTCCCTGAAAGATGGAGGGAGAGATCCATATCTATATGATTCATTTAGAACCTGCAACAAAATAGGGAGAAGTGCCTTAGCATGGTACCTGTAGAGTTCAAATGGCAAACCATCCACCCCAGGGGAGGAATTAAATTTAACCGAGCTAAGAGCGTCCTCCAACTCTGCCTGTCGTATTGGATGATCGAGCGCTCTGGTTTCCTGAAGCGAAAGGAAGGGCATTTCTAGTTGATCCAAATAATCGTCAATTTTTGAGGGACTACATACCGTTTCAGATCTATATATATCAGAATAATACTCTACAAATTCCTGTCTGATCTGCTCTGGATCCTTAACTATCTGACCCAGAGTATTTCTGACATACCTAATTTTAGTCCTACCCCTTTTATTTGCAACCAATGCGGCTAACAATTTCCCTGTTTTCCCCTCCTCACTAAAACGTCTCTGTCCTTGAAAAAAGAGTTTATGTTGGGCCTTATCCACCATAAAAGTCCTATATTGTTGGTTAGCTTCTTTCAGTTCTATACGTAGTGAATCCGCACCATGTTTCATCAAAGCCCCTGCAACTGCCTAACTCTCTCCCTCAATGCGTTTTCCTGCTTATGAAACTCCACTCGTTTCCTCCTTATTTTAACGCAGTAAAGGCCTCTAATGTAGGCCTTCAACGCGTCCCATACAAAATGAATATGAGTGGAGCCCTCGTTCCGATGCCAAACTTCAAAAATCTCCGCATTGATTAAATCCAGCTCACCAATAACCTCCAACCAATAAGGATTCAATCTAAAGGTTCTATTGGGGCCCGTATTTACCCCCACTCCCCTGAGCAGAAGCAATACCGAAGAATGATCGGAAATCCCATGCAGTTCATATTTAATCTTCACCACTTGATCAGACATAACCCCATTTGCAAACGCTAAGTCAATTCTTGACATTGACCTGTACGTCCGGCCAAAACATGAATACGCTCTTTTTTCTCCATACAAATGATGCCAGATGTCAATCCATGCAAGCTCCTGGGTAATACTGCACAGGAGAGACCGTGAGTGCCTCTGCTCAGGGGAACGAGATATCCTATCCAGTCTTGAGTCCAATACAGAATTAAAATCACCTACCAGCAACAACGGGCACAGGGATTTACTGCAAATAAACGTGGACAGCAAAGAGAGAGCCGTGGAGGCAAAGGGAGGAGGCACATAGACAAAAGCTAAAATAGTCGCCTGTCCACTCCACTGACCATGGAGAAACACAAATCGGCCCTCCCTATCCACCTTAACATCCAACGGCTAAAAGTCAACCCCGTGATGAATATACACACTCACACCCCTCGAATATGATGACAGGTATGAGTGGTATTCCAATTTCGCCCATCGTCTCTTTAATTGGGGGAGACTATCAGCCGTTGCATGCATCTCCAATAAGGCCACAATTGCTGGGAGGTGCCGAGCCATAACATCAAACACCACTGTCCTTTTAGCTCTATCCCCCAACCCTCGCACATTCCAACACAGAACCCTACGCGTCATTCTAAGCTATCCAGGGACCAAACACTCAGCAGACCGGCAGGAGGGGGAAGAGAGGCCCCTTAGGCCCAGCGACAGCAGCCAACCCCCCACCCCCTCCCATTCCCTCCCACTCCCTAATTCTCCCCCCTACCCATACCCACTACCCCAACCCTCCTCATGGCTCACCGAGAAAATTATCCCCGTCAACCTCTTCCACTTCACCAACCCCGACTCCCACTCCGACCCCGCTCCTCACTCCAGCCCACCATATAGCCAGCACATGTAAATATAGCCACCAACAGAGGCTACATACCGGCCGAATCAAGCCACTGTGCAGCCTCTGTAGATGTGGCGAACAAATGCAAAGAACCATTATAGACAACCCTGAGTTCGGCCGGGTATAACATCGAGTACTTTATATGGGCTGAAATTAATCTTTTTTTTACCTCATAGAAAGAGCGCCTTTTATTTTGTGTTTCACAACAAAAATCAGGGTATATTTGGATGTCATTACCATCAAACACAATTTTAGGGAGTTCTCTTTTACCCAATCACGGTCCTTAGAACAGACCAATCTGCTAGTAAAGCTCTGGGGGGTGCACCTGGGGGGGCTTTCTCAAAGGGATTCTATGAGTACGCTCTACACAGAACGAGGAAAAATCATAATCCGATCCCAGAATTTGCACCAGCCATTTTTGAACAAAGTCCACTGGATTATCTTGTTCCATCCACTCAGGGAACCCCACCAGTCTTATATTATTCCTACGCGATCTATCCTCCAGATCTATCAATTTATTTTTCATCCCTAGACACTCCTGATCAACATTGTCTAAACATATTTTTTTGTGAGACCCAACTCCTTTTTTACAGCCATCGTCTCCAACTCCAAATCTTTAACTTTTTCTCTTAATTTTGTGATTTCATCCCTAATTATTGTAACATCCCCCTGTAATGCAGCCAATGTGACTGTTAGTTGTACTACGGTACTGTTAGTCATATTCACAGCCCCCAAGATTTCAGCTAATTTTTTATTAACACTGTCCAGGCCTTCCCTGTCAATTTCCCTAACCTCCATCGCGGCCAGTTCTGAGGAGGCAAGCTTATTTCCTCCCGATTCCAAATGATTCCCCGTTTTTTGGGATCCCCCCCTGGTTTTAGACGTTGGTGACCATAAAAATTTATCTAACTGCGCCTGCGGACTACCACCTGGGCCTCCTTTTGGGGAGCTTGTCCCCCCCCCCCCCCCCCCGATTTCCGAAACTTAGGGGGCATTATCGCTAGATATGTTAGTACAAAAGTGCAAAAGCAGGGGGCAGGTTTACATTACAGACCCACAATCTACATAGAAAAAAACTTTGGATTAACACAGGATAAACCAAGGGCAATCACATCAATTTGAAACTGCAATCACATCAAGACATACTAACAGGGCGCATGTTACAAATAAAGACAGAAGGGATCGAGTTAGATGTTAGATATTATTGTACCACATATACAAACACAGATCTCAGACCCAAACCCAAATAGTCGACGTTGATCTCTGTTAGTACGTGGGTTATATACAGAGTTTAATAACGGAGACAACGGAGAGGACAGAGTCACAAGTCCAACACTAACGCAGGGTGACCCTGCAGGTCTCACCAGTCTTCGGCCCCTTTCTCTCGGATTTCGTCGAGGGGACAGCAAGGGGAGTGCATGGGCGACCTGTAAAGTTCCAACAATACAGTTCAGTGCAGTTCAAGCAGTACGAGCTCACCCAGGCAGGAGCAGAAAGACAGGAAGGTCTATCCCTCTCTCACAGGGATCCCATCTTCACCCCCTCACCATATAATGCAGTGTAGAAAAAAAGTCAGTGTGTAAAATACACGGTCAAGCCGATATTTGGGGTAATTAAGGCCCAATTTTCGGGGCTGGGAGTACTCTCACTCTCACCAAGAAAGCCCCTCAGCCCTAGACACCAACAGCCACACCGCCGAAAAAAGGGGGCCGCCTCCTTGAACCTGCAGCACGCACCTGCCCCGGCAAAGACAGACCGAGTCCACACGGCATCTGAGTTCTCAGACCACTACCGATCGTACCGAGCCACCCGAAAGGTCAGGCATGGGAGATAGCGGCATCTACGGCCAGGTATATACCTGCTTCAGGTTATTACTTTACATTCCCCACATGTCTACTTTATGTTGGCATCATTTTGTAAATGTAATTTTATTTTTTTAGGACGTTAGAAGGCTTAGAAGTTTAGAAGCCAATTTTAAAATTTTTAATAAAATTTCCAAAACCCACTTTGTTAAGGACCAGTTCACTTATGGAGTCACTTTGTGGGGCTTACTTAGTAGAAACCTGAATACGGCAACACCTCATATGTGGTCATATACCGCTGTTTGGGGGTACGGCATCATTCAGAAGGGAAGGAGCGGTATCAGGATTTTCTAACATATAATTTTCTGACATGAGTTTAGGGACCATAACATTTTTATTTCTTCCCCTATGTAGCTGTTTGGGGGCTTGATTTTTGCAGGATGGGCTGTCGTTTTTATTGGCATTCTTCATGTATATGTCTTTTTTTGACTTTTTATACAATTTTTTTGTGGAGGTGAAGTGGGCAAAAATGGCAATTCTGTCAGTGTCAGTTATTTTTATTTTGTTCTGTGGGTTGATATGGCCACGGCGATACCAAATTTATATTTTTTAATGTTTTTCTACACTTTCAGAATAAAATCACTTTTGTGTTAAAAATAAATGATATTTTTCTTTGCCCTATACTAAAGTCCATAAAATTTTAATTTTTTCACCAATGTAGCTGTGAGGGGGCTTGTTTTTGTGGGACAGGCTGTAGTTTTTATTGGTACATATGACTTTTTGATCACTTGTTATTTCTTTTTTTGTGGAGGTGAGGTGACAAAAACAGCAATATCGTCATTGTTTGTTACTTAATTTTTTTTACAGTGTTCACCACGTGGGATTATGATACTTTTATAGATAAAGTCATTACGAATGCGCCGATACCAAGTGTTTTTTTTTTTTTTCATATGAGAAAAGACAATTATATATATATATATATTTTCTTTACATTTTTTTTATTTATTTGGTTTTTACCTTTTTTTTCCACTTTTTTCTTGAAGATCCAGTGGGCCTGATGGCTATACAGTGCATTGCAATAGTCATCTATGCACTGTATTGTCACTGTTACACTTACACCAAGCCTGATCAGCCTTAAGTACATGGCAGCCCGGACGCCTTTTTAAGTTACTTGCAATTTGGACATACAGTTACGTCCAAATGCGTGAAGGGGTTAAAGATTCAAAATCAATTCAGTAAGAAGTTTCAAGTTCCCATTTAGAAAGAGTTAAAGGGGTATTCCGGTTGGAGCAAGTTATCCTGTATCCACAGTATAGAGGATAACTAACAGATCGGTGGACATTTTACTGCTGGGATCCCCACTGATCAGGGGAACGGGGGCACCATACCCCCTGCAGGCTGCTCCCCTGAAATTACCAAAGAGGCTCGTCGCACAAATGTGCGCGGCCACTCCATTCATTTCTATGGGAGTTCCAGACATAGTTAAGCACTGTACTCTACTCCAGTCATTTCAGGGGAACAGCAAAGGGCCTGCAGGGGGTATAAGGCCCCCGTTCTTGTGATTGGTGGGGGTCCCAGCGGTAGAGGATAATGTATTCCAACCGGAATATCTCTTTAATGAAAATAAATCAGTAAGTTGTATGTGCACTTAGATTAGCAAAAAATCTGGAATGCAACAATGGAAAAAAAGATTTTTCCTAAAAGCCAAAAATAGGTAGGCAGTGAAATGGTTTAGGGGATTCAGAGGCTGAGAATTTAAAAAGATAGGTGTAAGTAAAAAAGAAAGAGGAAAGTAGTTGTCATAATATGTAAAGCAAAATAAAGCAAGACAACAAAAACAAAACAGAAGATGTACCAAAACTTGTTGAAAGGAAAATGGAGTTGTTGGCCAAGACAACCAATCAAATCACTTCTTTAACTTTACAAAGACTGCCTGAAAAATGATAGTTGGAATGGTATTGGTTGCCACTAGCACCAGTTTTAATAATTTCTCCTATTTACTTTATGTTGCCTGGCTCGACTGATTAATAAAAAAATTGGATCTGGGAAAGTAAGAAAATTTTGTTTCATTTTCTAGGCGAAGACAGGATAAGCTATTCCAATAAGCATCTCCATTTCTCTTCCTACCATCAAGCAGAAGATAACAATACCACACAAGCTAATTCAATAACTCCTAATGTACCCTCAGTTTTTCACAGAGGAGATCTATCCACCGATACTGCTGGACACAAGAAACCTTCATCACTGATTGGCAGAACAAGAACTAAACAGAAACGTGGGAAACATTTTAAAAGGAAATCTAATCTTTTCTTGCTTGAAAGAAATCATGGAGTGAAAAAGTCATTTTCATGCTCAGAATGTGGAAAATCTTTTAGCAAGAAATTATTTCTGGATGGACATCAGAGAACTCACACAGGGGAGAAGCCATTTTCATGTTCAAAATGTGGGAAATGTTTTAGTCGGAAATCACAACTTGCGTACCATCTAAGAATTCACTTAGGGGAAAAGCCATTTTCATGTCCTGAATGTGGGAGGCGTTTTAGTCAGAAATCTGATCTTCATAGACATCAGCGAGCTCACACAGGGGAGAAGCCCTTTTTATGTTCAGAATGTGGGAAATGTTTTAGTCGGAAATCACACCTTGTGATCCATCTAAGAATCCACTTAAGGGAGAAGCCATTTTCATGTCCTGAATGTGGGAAGGGTTTTAGTCAGAATTCATATCTTCTAAGACATCAGAAAGCTCACACAGGGGAGCTGCCGTTTTCATGTTCTGAATGTGGGAAATCTTTTAGTCAGAAATCGTATCTTCATAGACATCAGAAAGCTCACACAGGGGAGAAGCCATATTCATGTTCAGAATGTGGGAAATCTTTTAGTCAGAAATCACATCTTGTTAGACATATGAGAATTCACACAGGGGAGAAGCCATATACGTGTCCTAAATGTGGTAAATATTTTCGTATGAAATCAGTGCTTACAGAACATCTAAGAACTCACACCGAGGAGAAGCCATTTTCATGTACTGATGGGGTAAATGTTTTAGTCTGAAATCATCTTTTGTTAGACATCAAAGAGTTCATACCGGGGAGAAGCCGTTTTCATGTTCAGAATGCGGGAAATCTTTTAGTCATAAATCAAGTCTTGCTAAACATCAGAAAAAAGAAGCCACTACTGGTCAGAAGTACAAGACATAATATAACTCACACGATCTTACTACATATGGCAGGATCTCAGTCTGTGAAGCAGTTATAGATACAAGCCAGGTCTTGTTTTAAAGCTGACAATGGTGTGAAATCTAGCACTGCACGGGGATCCAGGTAAAATCTCTTTATTCCATGTGATAAAATATCCAACAGACCAGTATAGAAGTCGCTAATATGTTTCAGACTCAACGGTCCTTACTTATAGCATAGTTTGATTGGGGTAGCACACCTGTCAACCCATTACATAGATGTCCTAATGTGAGCTGAGGGATGACAGAAAACTTCCTTTGAGATCTATGCTTCTTTACCGATATGTTGGATGTTTTATTGCATGGAATAGAGAGCTTTTATCTGGATCCCTGTGTAGTGCTGGATTTCTCTTCACATTTACATAGTTGTTAAGGTTCTAAAAAGACAAAAATTAATCAAGTCCAACCTATAATCCTTCTATATTGATCCACGGAACAAATCCCTGGATCAATGTCCATCTTCCTTTTAAAAAGGGGTTGGGCCAAAGGGAAAGGGCGTGTAGAACATAATTTCTACACATTGTAAAAAGCCTCAATGTTATTTTGAATTAGAAAGTCATTGTCACGGACGTCCCCGCGACAGGTGGAAGGAGATCTGTAAGACTGGCAACACGTTGTTTGATCTGACATGTTTTCCTTTTGGATCAAATAAAGTCTGTGTTGTTTCTGGTGCTTGCCACACCTTCTTTCCCCAGGTGTGGCTATTTTGGTCATTTAACCTTCTCTATGTATTGTTGTCTCTCCCACTATGCTATATGGTTTATAGCTTCTGTTGGACTTGTGGTTAGCTTGTGTTTGGTTCTCAGCTGAGTTCCTGGTGCTACCAAAGCTTCATTGAAGATAAGTGTTTGATTTCCCTTTTGTATTTTGTTTATATACACTCACCTAAAGAATTATTAGGAACACCTGTTCTATTTCTCATTAATGCAATTATCTAGTCAACCAATCACATGGCAGTTGCTTCAATGCATTTACGGGGGTGGTCCTGGTCAAGACAATCTCCTGAACTCCAAACTGAATGTCAGAATGGGAAAGAAAGGTGATTTAAGCAATTTTGAGCGTGGCATGGTTGTTGGTGCCAGACGGGCCAGTCTGAGAATTTCACAATCTGCTCAGTTACTGGGATTTTCACGCACAACCATTTCTAGGGTTTACACAGAATGGTGTGAAAAGGGAAAAACATCCAGTATGCGGCAGTCCTGTGGGCAAAAATACCTTGTGGATGCTAGAGGTCAGAGGAGAATGGGCCGACTGATTCAAGCTGATAGAAGAGCAACGTTGACTGAAATAACCACTCATTACAACCGAGGTATGCAGCAAAGCATTTGTGAAGCCACAACATGCACAACCTTGAGGCGGGTGGGCTACAACAGCACTCATCTCCACTACAAATAGGAAAAAGAGGCTACAATTTGCACAAGCTCACCAAAATTGGACTGTTGAAGACTGGAAAAATGTTGCCTGGTCTGATGACTCTCGATTTCTGTTGAGACATTCAAATGGTAGAGTCCGAATTTGGCGTAAACAGAATGAGAACATGTATCCATCCTCTGATGGCTACTTCCAGCGGGATAATGCACCATGTCACAAAGCTCGAATAATTTCAAATTGGTTTCTTGAACATGACAATGAGTTCACTGTACTAAAATGGCCCCCACAGTCACCAGATCTCAACCCAATAGAGCATATTTGGGATGTGGTGGAACGGGAGCTTCGTGCTCTGGATGTGCATCCCTCAAATCTCCATCAACTGCAAGATGCTATCCTATCAATATGGGCCAACATTTCTAAAGAATGCTATCAGCACCTTGTGGAATCAATGCCACGTAGAATTAAGGCAGTTCTGAAGGCAAAAGTGGGTCCAACACCGTATTAGTATGGTGTGCATAATAATTCTTTAGGTGAGTGTATATGTGTGTGTTGCCTTTCCCTGTTGTTTGTCATTAGACCTGAGGGAGACTCCTGTTCGTCCTTCCCTTTGGAGAAACAGATAGACTCAGTCCCTTCCTATTTGCACTGTCCCTATACTGCCCATCCTCAATTCATAGAGTAAAATATACAGATCTTTTCTCTAGCGATGCCCATTATATGCTACAGTAATAGTGATAATGGTTATCATTACAGAGGAATATCTAATATATTTATGACAGATGAAAAATATTTTCTTGAGTTAGAAAGGACATTTTTTGCCCACTGACTGTTGCTGGAAATGGTTGATAAAAAAAATGGCTGCACAACTTTACACATACAAACAATAGAGCTGAGAAATGGGGATCATTCTAAATTAAAGTGGTATTATACTTACTATAAATGGAAAAATGGAAGCTCTTAGCGCACATTTTGATCAAACTTGTGTCGGGCCCATCTACCAGGCATCAAGGTGGCTTCCGCAGACGGGTACCTTACACTAATTTACCGCAATTTACCTCCTCTCTTGGACTTATCTAAGCCTACATTTGTGATTATGAATGTGCTAGTCTAAATTTCTTGTAGTATATATTGAGGGTAGCACCTCTTTTAGACTGAACAATGCCCATCTACCTGGGACTTCTGAGCAGAGTTCTTATGTAGCTAGTTCCTACACTACCCTGAAAATGTAGGCTTAGATAAGTCCAAGAGAAGCAGTAAATTAGTGTTAGGTACCCGTCTGCGGAAGCTACATTGACGCCTGGTAGATGGGCCCAACACAAGTTTGATCAAAATGGGCGCTAAGAGCTTCCATTTTTCCATTTATAGTAGGTATAATACCACTTAAATTTAGAATGATCCCCATTTCTCAGCTGTATTGTTTGTGGGTGTAAAGTTGTGCAGCCATTTTTTTTATCAACCATGTTTGCTTTATGGATATGCACCTGTGATTATAAATATGAATGTGCTAGTCTAAATTTCTTGTTGCTGGCAATAATAATTTTTAGTTATTGTACCTAGTTAAAAAAAAAAAAAGCATTCAGTCTCTTGAAATCACATTTTTGGTCTTTCCATTGTGGTGATATGTGCATGAAAATTCAGGCATAAGTTGTATCTACGCAATCTGCACATAGTGAACTTTTAACTGAAATTTTAAGACGTATAGGGCATACATTGTTTTGCATGTGCCATACTTTTTACCCATTAATATCAACATTTATGCAATTTGTATGAAAATTATATATTCACAGAAAGTTACATTAAGGTGTCTGTGTATTATAGGCTGAGTGGCATTTTGAAAGTGTGCCAGGTGTCTACTTTACGAAAATATGTATGTGGGGTTAGTATCATTTCTTTAAATTAGAATTTAGGTTTTATTTGTCCATGGAAAAACTGTTTAAATTATCTTGGTTACCAAGGATGCAAAATGTCTAAACACCCCTGGCAGCGAAAGTGTTAAAGGGAACACATAGACAATATTGACCTCATTAGGTCTGGATTAAATGAAATGCAACCAGTGGAGATGCTGTATGTAGTCTTGAAGTGAACTAAACACACTTTTAGCCCTACCAATTGTAGTTGATTGCTGCTAAAGGTTAGTCATGGTGGCCATAACAGGTGACAATCACATCAGCTGGAGTTACAACTATTGGTACTTGAAGTTATTTATTAGTGGCTACTTGAAATGTAGATATGATTTACAGGGTTGAAGATGAGGTTAACCTTAGTTTCACAATGTACATTTTTTAGCAGATTGTTGTCTCTGTCTGACAAAACTGAAATAACCCTACCTACTTGGACAATCCACCCTAAACGGCGGTCCCCAACTGGTTGACAGTCCTTAACCTGGATAAGTGCACAGGACCTAAACTAGAGGGGAATAGAAGTCAGACAGGACAGGCTGGAACCAGATAATAAATGTCAGAACCAAAATAAGAAACAATCTTGGAGTATAATACAAGAAAGATCAATACCAGGAAGTCACATCAGCAGACAAAGGTAAACTCAGAAGTGGGTCAGAGATGCAAACAATGGAAAAAAACATGCTTGTGTGGCAAGGAGGACCAAAACTGTGGTCAGCAGTTGCCTGTTTAAAGCCAACATGAAGCACATAATGCCTATACCAAGCCCAATTGATCCAGCTTCCCTGCTCTTTGATAGGCTGACCAGACTCAAAGTCATAGAGGCTGTTACCCAAACAATGCCAGCGACGCAGCCATAGCAAGGCCAAGATTGCAGCAGGGGCGCAGGCAGATAAGTACATGACATAACCTATAGATATTTGGGAAAACCATAATCACACTAACCTGCAGAATGAAGGTAACATGTTTATGCTATATTGTAAACAGTGCAAAATTTCAAATGCAAACATCAATGGTGGCCCAAAATAGGCCGGCATTAAAGGGGTTTAGGGGATACAGAGGCTGTGAATTGAAAAGGATAGGTGTAAGTAAGAAAAGAAAGTAGTCTTCATAATATATAAAGCACAAACAAAGCATGACAGCGAAGACAAAAGAGATGTATCAAAACTTGTAGAAAAAAATGTAGTTGTGTCCCAAGCCAACCAATCAAATCACGTCTTTAATTTTCCAAAAGCTGTATCAAAAAGGGATTTTTTGCCACTAGCACCAGTTAAGATAATTTCTCCTATTTACTTAATGTTTCCTGGCTTGCTATTGTCCCAATACAGCTTTACTGATTAATAAAAAAACTAAATTTTTGGGGGAAAGTAAGAAAGTTTTGTTTCATTTTTCAGGTAAAGACGGGATTAGAGTCTACCATAAGCATCTCCATTTATCTTCCAATCATGGAGCAGAAGTTAACAATACTACACAAGCTAATTCTATAACTCCTAATGTACTCTCAGTCCTTCACAGCGGAGATCTATCCACCGATACTGATGGTCACAAGAAGCCTTCATTTAGTCAATCACGGACTGGCAAAACAAGAACTAAACAGAAACGTGGAAAACATTTTAAAAGGAAATCTAATATTTCCTTGTGTGAGAAAAATAATGGAGATAAAAGGTCATTTTCATGGTCAGAATGTGGAATATCTTTTACCAGGAAATTAATTCTGGATGGACATCAGAGAACTCACACAGGAGAGAGACCATTTTCATGTTCAGAATGTGATAAATGTTTTAGACGGAAATCACATCTTGTGAGCCATTTAAGAGTCCACATAGGGGAAAAACCATTCTTGTGTTTAGAATGTGGGAAATGCTTTAGTCGGAATACGAATCTTCATAGACATCAGAAATCTCACACAGGGGAGAAGCCACTTTCATGTCCTGTATGTGGTAAGCGTTTTATTCAGAAATTAGATCTTCATAGACATCAGAAAGATCACAAAGGGGAGAAGCCATATTCATGTTCAGAATGTGGGAAATCTTTTAGTCTAAAATCGTTTCTTGTTAGACATCAGAGAACTCACACAGGAGAGAAGCCATTTTCATGTTTAGAATGTGGGAAATCTTTTAGTCAGAAATCACATCTTATTAGACATCAGAAAAATCACACAGGTGAGAAGCCATTTTCATGTCCTGAATGTGGTAAGCGTTTTATTCAGAAATCAGATCTTCATAGACATCAGAAAGATCACACAGGAGAGAGGCCATATTCATGTTCAGAATGTGGGAAATGCTTTCGTCGGAATACGAATCTTCATAGACATCAGAAATCTCACACAGGGGAGAAGCCACTTTCATGTCCTGAATGTGGTAAGCGTTTTATTCAGAAATCGGATCTTCATAGACATCAGAAAGATCACACAGGGGAGAAGCCATATTCATGTTCAGAATGTGGGAAATCTTTTAGTCTGAAATCGTGTCTTGTTAGACATCAGAGAACTCACACAGGCGAGAAGCCATTTTCATGTTTAGAATGTGGGAAATCTTTTAGTCAGAAATCACATCTTGTTAGACATCAGATAAATCACACAGGGGAGAAGCCATTTTCATGTCCTGAATGTGGTAAGCGTTTTATTCAGAAATCAGATCTTCATAGACATCAGAAAGATCACACAGGGGAGAAGCCATATTCATGTTCAGAATGTGGGAAATCTTTTAGTCTGAAATCGTGTTTTGTTAGACATCAGAGAACTCACACAGGGGAGTAGCCTTTTATATGTTTAAAATATGAAAAATCTTTTAGTCAGAAATCACGTCTTGTTAGACACCACAAAGTTCACACCGAGGAGAAGCAATTTTCATGTTCAGGCTGTGGAAAATCTTTTAGTCATATATCAGAGTCTTGCTAAACATCAGAAAACTCACACGGAGAAGAGAAGCCAATATAAGTCAGAAATACAAGACATAATGTAACTCACACATTACTACAGATGGCAGGATCTCAGTCTGTGAATCAGTTATAGATACAAGCCAGGTCTTGTTTTAAAGTTGACAATCAGGGGAAGAGAAATCCAGCACTGAATTGGGATCCAGGTAAAATCTCTTTTATTTCATGTGATAAAACATCCAACAGACCGGTATAGAAGTCCCTAATATGTTTAAGACCCATCAGTCCTTACTCATAGGATAGTTTGCTACTTGCTTCAAGGAAAGCGGCAATTGGGGAGTTTGACTGGGGCGGCACACCTGTCAACCCATTACACAGGTGTCCTAAGGTGAGATGAGGGAGGATGGAAACCTCCCCATGAGAACTATGCTATGAATAAAGATTGTTGGGTCTTAAGCTTGTAAACAACTGCACCAGTATATTGGAAGTGCTACTGCATATTATAAAGAGATTGTATCTGGATTTCTGTGCAGTGCTGGATTTCTCTTCACATATGATCATTTGCTCGAGAACCTTCCATGCATTTAGAGAGTATCCATGAGAAAATGGGTGAGCTGAACTGTGTTATTTATTTAAAGCTGACAATCTAGGCTTTGAAACAAGATCATGGTCCAAGGCCTTTAGAAACTGGTACCAGTGAAAGCTGCATAAACTTGCAGCTCTTACTCACGAGACAATTTCCAAGGGCTATATCTCCTGATGTGAAGCAGGTAGCGATCCTGTAGTGGCCCCAAAATTCTTGATGGCCTCTCACATTTATAAGTGCACAGGACCTAACCTAAAGGGGAAATAAAAATCAGACAGGACAGGTTGGAACCAGAGAATAAAGGTCAGAACTAAAATGAGAAACAAACTCGGAGTATAACACGAAACAGGCCAATATCAGGAAGTCAAATCAAGAGTCAAATAGTCGAATTTAGGAATGGGTCAGCAATCAGAAATGCTTATTATATACTTATTTGGGAAAACCATAATCATACTGACCTGCAGAATGAAGGTAACATATTTTTATTCCATATGGTAAACAGTGCAAATTTGAAAATGCAATTGGTGGAATTGCTGTTGTTTTTTCACATTCCCACACAGAAAAAGTTAATGAAATAAATCCATAAGTTGTATGTGCCCTAAGACTGCCCAAAAAGTTGGAAGGCAACAGTTGAAAAAATGATTCATCCTAAATGTCTAAAATATGCCACCAGTAATGGGGTTTGGGGATACAGAGGCTGAGAATTGAAAGGATAGGTGTAAGTAAGAAAAAAAAGAAGAAAGTTGTCTTCATAATATATAAAGCACAAATAAAGCATGACAGCGAAGACAAAAGAGAACATGTATTAAAACTTGTAGGGAAATTAAATTGAGTTGTTGCCCAAGACAAACAATCAAATCCCTTCTTTAATTTTTTTCAAAAGCTGCCTGAAAAAGTATAGTTGGAATGGGATTGGTTGCCATTAGCACTGGTTTTGATAATTTCTCCTATTTACTTGATGTTTCCTAGCTTGCTATTGTCTCAATAAAGCTTGATTTATATAAATAAAATTTGTTTTAGCAAAGTAGGAAAATTTTGTTACATTTTCTAGGTGAAGACAGGATAAGGGACTCCTATAAGCATCTCCATTTACCACCCTATGATGAAGTAGAAGATAACAATCCCACACAAGATGATTCAATAATTCCTAATGTACCCTCAGACCTTCATAGCGGAGATCTATCCACTGATACTGCTATTCACAAGAAACCTTCATCTAAGCAATCATTAATAGGTAAAGCAAGAAAAAAACTAAAATGTGGGAAACATTTTAAAATGAAATCTGATCTTTCCTTATATGAGAGAAATCACAGAGATAAAAGGTAATTTTCATGGTCAGAATGTGGAAAATCTTTTACCAGGAAATTAATTCTGGATGGACATGGGGAGAAGCCATATTCATGCCCAGAATGTGGGAAATGCTTTAGTCAGAAAAAAAAAGTCATGAGAGAACTCACACTGAAGAGAGGACACTACCGGTCAGAAGTACAGGACATAATGCAACTCACACATTCTTACTACATATGGCAGGATCTCAGCTTCTAAAGAAACTATCGATGCAAGCCAGGTCTTGTTTTAAAGCTGACAATCATGTGAGGAGAAATCCAAAACTGCACAGGCATCCAGGCAAAATCTCTTTATTCCATGCAATAAAACATCTGACAGATCGGAATAGAAGTCGTTAATATTTTTCAACCCCAACGTTCCTTATTCATGGCATAATTTGCTACCTGGTACAAAGAACAGTGACAGTTGGGGACTTTGACTGGGACAGTACAAATGACAAACCATTACATAGGTTTCTTAAGGTGAGTGCAGGGAGGACAAAAACCTCCTGTTGAGAACTGTGCTATGAGTAAAGGCTGTTGGATCTGAAACTTGTAAGCGACTTCTGTACCGGTATGTTGAATTTTTTATCGCATGGAATAAAGAGATTTTACAAGGCTCCAGTGAAGTGCTGAAATTCTCTTCATGTGTTTGATCCCTTCCTCCAAAGACTTTCATGCACTTTGGGACTATCCATAAGAAGAATGGTGAGCTGGACTGTCTTCTTTATTTAAAGTTGCCAATCTAAGTTTTAAAACAAGACCATGGTCCAAGGCCTTTAGAAACTGGTCCCATATCCGATGTGGAGCAGGTAGTAATCCTGGTCTACATACAGGGAGTGCAGAATTATTAGGCAAGTTGTATTTTTGAGGATTAATTTTATTATTGAACAACAACCATGTTCTCAATGAACCCAAAAAACTCATTAATATCAAAGCTGAATATTTTTGGAAGTAGTTTTTAGTTTGTTTTTAGTTTTAGCTATTTTAGGGGGATATCTGTGTGTGCAGGTGACTATTACTGTGCATAATTATTAGGCAACTTAACAAAAAACAAATATATACCCATTTCAATTATTTATTTTTACCAGTGAAACCAATATAACATCTCAACATTCACAAATATACATTTCTGACATTCAAAAACAAAACAAAAACAAATCAGTGACCAATATAGCCACCTTTCTTTGCAAGGACACTCAAAAGCCTGCCATCCATGGATTCTGTCAGTGTTTTGATCTGTTCACCATCAACATTGCGTGCAGCAGCAACCACAGCCTCCCAGACACTGTTCAGAGAGGTGTACTGTTTTCCCTCCTTGTAAATCTCACATTTGATGATGGACCACAGGTTCTCAATGGGATTCAGATCAGGTGAACAAGGAGGCCATGTCATTAGATTTTCTTCTTTTATACCCTTTCTTGCCAGCCACGCTGTGAAGTACTTGGACGCGTGTGATGGAGCATTGTCCTGCATGAAAATCATGTTTTTCTTGAAGGATGCAGACTTCTTCCTGTACCACTGCTTGAAGAAGGTGTCTTCCAGAAACTGGCAGTAGGACTGGGAGTTGAGCTTGACTCCATCCTCAACCCGAAAAGGCCCCACAAGCTCATCTTTGATGATACCAGCCCAAACCAGTACTCCACCTCCACCTTGCTGGCGTCTGAGTCGGACTGGAGCTCTCTGCCCTTTACCAATCCAGCCAAGGGCCCATCCATCTGGCCCATCAAGACTCACTCTCATTTCATCAGTCCATAAAACCTTAGAAAAATCAGTCTTGAGATATTTCTTGGCCCAGTCTTGACGTTTCAGCTTGTATGTCTTGTTCAGTGGTGGTCGTCTTTCAGCCTTTCTTACCTTGGCCATGTCTCTGAGTATTGCACACCTTGTGCTTTTGGGCACTCCAGTGATGTTGCAGCTCTGAAATATGGCCAAACTGGTGGCAAGTGGCATCTTGGCAGCTGCACGCTTGACTTTTCTCAGTTCATGGGCAGTTATTTTGCGCCTTGGTTTTTCCACACGCTTCTTGCAACCCTGTTGACTATTTTGAATGAAACGCTTGATTGTTCGATGATCACGCTTCAGAAGCTTTGCAATTTTAAGAGTGCTGCATCCCTCTGCAAGATATCTCACTATTTTTGACTTTTCTGAGCCTGTCAAGTCCTTCTTTTGACCCATTTTGCCAAAGGAAAGGAAGTTGCCTAATAATTATGCACACCTGATATAGGGTGTTGATGTCATTAGACCACACCCCTTCTCATTACAGAGATGCACATCACCTAATATGCTTAATTGGTAGTAGGCTTTCGAGCCTATACAGCTTGGAGTAAGACAACATGCATAAAGAGGATGATGTGGTCAAAATACTCATTTGCCTAATAATTCTGCACGCAGTGTAGTAACATAGTACATAAGGCCGAAAAAAGACATTTGTCCATCCAGTTCGGCCTGTCATCCTGCAAGTTGATCCAGAGGAAGGCAAAAAAAACCTGTGAGGTAGAAGCCAATTTTCCTCACTTTAGGGGAATAAAAAATTCCTTCCCGACTCCAATCAGGCAATGAGAATATCTCCCTGGATCAACGACCCCTCTCTAGTAGCTATAGCCTGTAATATTATTACACTCTAGAAACACATCCAGGCCCCTCTTGAATTCCTTTATTGTACTCACCATCACCACCTCCTCAGGCCGAGAGTTCCATAGTCTCACTGCTCTTACCGTAAAGAATCCTTTTCTATGTTTGTGTACAAACCTTCTTTCCTCCAAACGCAGAGGATGTCCGCTTGTCACAGTCACAGTCCTGGGGATAAATAGATGATGGGATAGATCTCTGTACTGACCCCTGATATATTTATACATAGTAATTAGATCTCCCCTCAGTCGTCTTTTTTCTAACGTGAATAACCCTAATTTTGATAATCTTTCAGGGTCTTGTTTAAAAGCTTAGATTGTTGGCTAAAAACAAGACCTGGATTGCAGGATATTCCAGGAAAAAGTATCCCTCTCACCTCTTCAGCCAGCTGTGATGTTGGCTAGTGTAGAGGAGGAGAGAAGTCTAGTGTAGGAGCTGTCAACAGGCTGCAGAAGGAGAGACATAGATTATTTTTGCCTTTGCAACTGTATATGGGCACAGAAGGAGGGTAACTTGGACTTATGTGAATGTTATCAACCCCCTCCCCCATCATTTTTAGAGCATACCTATTCTGATTGTCTCTGAGCCTAATTATGCTGTTCATTCACTCCATGACCCAGAAGTTTACCAGCATCTAGATCATATCACTAATTAGTTGCGCCAAACACAATAACATATTTTCACTCATTGATTGTTGCTGCAAATGATCATTTTTAGGTAGTGTACCTAGTTAAAAAAAAAGTATTCAATTGCTTGAAACCAGATTCTTGGTCTTTCCCGTTCTGGTGATTTGTGCGTGTACACGTGGACAAAATTGTTGATACCCTTCTGTTAAATAAAGAAACACCCATAATGATCACTGAAATAACTGACAAGGGCAGGGACGTTGCTAGGGTCTCAAAAGATTCGGGGTCCAAGCCCCAATAAATATTGCCCAGTTCTCTAATTCGCTTCCTGCTCCTCCCACACACCGCATTTTGCTGTACTTGTTATAAAGAAGCACATACCTGTCACATCCAGTGCCTCCAGGTGACAACTCCTCCAATATAGATCTTCTCTGTCATCATCTTCTCCATTTGGTGCGGACAACTTCTTTCAGCCGCGCCTTGTCTCTGCATAGTGTGAGACACAGACATCTTAGCTTCCTCACATATCTATCATCATTCCCCACCCTGGAGTCCCCACAGTTATCCTGCTGCTCGCTGTGCTCCCCAATACCCCCAAATACTATCCTGAAGAGATATAAGTGCCCCCCACATTAATAGTGCTCCTCATACTCACACCAATAATAATTCCCTTCTAGAATGCCCTCATTAGTAATACTTCCCCCTATAGTGATAACGCTCCCCATTAGTAGAAGAGCTCTCCAGTATTAATAATACCCTCACAAAGTGTCACAATGTAAGGGGAAGGGAGGAATACCAGAAAGACAACAGAAGGAAAATGACCAGGAAATAGGCTTCAAGGCTAGGGACAGGGAAAAGGTGACCACCTACGGAAACCCTAAACCTAGCCCTGACTCCTGTCAGTATGAATAGACCCAGAAGGTGGGAATATTCATACACTGGAAACCTAGGCCCTAGAAACCCTGAAAATCCCTAGGATTCGTTAGAAGTCTGAGACTACTTTTTTCCCCCAGATGAACGAACCAACGTCTCCCTGAGGCCTAGTAAGTAATAAGCAAATGGGAGCAACAGAAAACCAAGAGAAGTACACTTATCTTAAATAGAAAATGGATAAGCAGGAACTCAGATGAGGACAACACACCAGCTCTTCTAATTCCAGGCAGAGAATTGCCGATATTCACGATTAAAATTCGCAATTCGAATATTCGTGATCAACACTACACTGCGTGCAGAATTATTAGGCAAATGAGTATTTTGACCACATCATCCTCTTTATGCATGTTGTCTTACTCCAAGCTGTATAGGCTCGAAAGCCTACTACCAATTAAGCATATTAGGTGATGTGCATCTCTGTAATGAGAAGGGGTGTGGTCTAATGACATCAACACCCTATATTAGGTGTGCATAATTATTAGGCAACGTCCTTTCCTTTGGCAAAATGGGTCAAAAGAAGGACTTGACAGGCTCAGAAAAGTCAAAAATAGTGAGATATCTTGCAGAGGGATGCAGCACTCTTAAAATTGCAAAGCTTCTGAAGCGTGATCATCGAACAATCAAGCGTTTCATTCAAAATAGTCAACAGGGTCGCAAGAAGCGTGTGGAAAAACCAAGGGGCAAAATAACTGCCCATGAACTGAGAAAAGTCAAGCGTGCAGCTGCCAAGATGCCACTTGCCACCAGTTTGGCCCAAAAGCACAAGGTGTGCAATACTCAGAGACATGGCCAAGGTAAGAAAGGCTGAAAGACGACCACCACTGAACAAGACACACAAGCTGAAACGTCAAGACTAGGCCAAGAAATATCTCAAGACTGATTTTTCTAAGGTTTTATGGACTGATGAAATGAGAGTGAGTCTTGATGGGCCAGATGGATGGGCCCGTGGCTGGATTGGTAAAGGGCAGAGAGCTCCAGTCCGACTCAGACGCCAGCAAGGTGGAGGTGGAGTACTGGTTTGGGCTGGTATCATCAAAGATGAGTTTGTGGGGCCTTTTCGGGTTGAGGATGGAGTCAAGCTCAACTCCCAGTCCTACTGCCAGTTTCTGGAAGACACCTTCTTCAAGCAGTGGTACAGGAAGAAGTCTGCATCCTTCAAGAAAAACATGATTTTCATGCAGGACAATGCTCCATCACACGCGTCCAAGTACTCCACAGCGTGGCTGGCAAGAAAGGGTATAAAAGAAGAAAATCTAATGACATGGCCTCCTTGTTCACCTTATCTGAACCCCATTGAGAACCTGTGGTCCATCATCAAATGTGAGATTTACAAGAAGGGAAAACAGTACACCTCTCTGAACAGTGTCTGGGAGGCTGTGGTTGCTGCTGCACGCAATGTTGATGGTGAACAGATCAAAACACTGACAGAATCCATGGATGGCAGGCTTTTGAGTGTCCTTGCAAAGAAAGGTGGCTATATTGGTCACTGATTTGTTTTTGTTTTGTTTTTGAATGTCAGAAATGTATATTTGTGAATGTTGAGATGTTATATTGGTTTCACTGGTAAAAATAAATAATTTAAATGGGTATATATTTGTTTTTTGTTAAGTTGCCTAATAATTATGCACAGTAATAGTCACCTGAACACACAGATATCCCCCTAAAATAGCTAAAACTAAAAACAAACTAAAAACTACTTCCAAAAATATTCAGCTTTGATATTAATGAGTTTTTTGGGTTCATTGAGAACATGGTTGTTGTTCAATAATAAAATTAATCCTCAAAAATACAACTTGCCTAATAATTCTGCACTCCCTGTATTAGAGAATACATCAGAAAAATCAGAAATAAACGAAGGTACAACTTTAGTGGCTACCACAGCAAGCGATGTGCTAAGAGTACTTTCACACTTGCATCAAAGTTTTCCGGTATTGAGTTCCATCCTAGGGACTCAATAGCGGAAAAAAAATTATCGGTTTTATCCTAATGCATTCTGAATGGAAAGCAATCCGTTCAGGGTGCATCAGGATGTCATCAGTTCAGTCCTTTTACTGTATTTGGACGGAGAAAAAACCGCAGCATGCTGCATTTTTCTCTCCAGCCAGAAATCCTGAAACTTGTAGGAATGCCGGATCCAGCATTCTTTCCATTGAAGTGAATTAGTGCCGGATCCAGCATTAAAATTGCCGCATTGACGGATCCGGGCTTCTGGTCTGCGCATGCGCAGACCTTTAAAAATGTAAAAAAAAATAAATACAGTATCCGTTTTTCCGGATGACAATGCATTTTTGAGATAGATCCACATCCGGATCAGTCTACAAATGGTTTCCGTTTGCATACAGAATGCCGGATCCGGCAGGCAGTTCCGGAGACGGAACTGCCTGCTGTAATCCAGCAACGCAAGTGTGAAAGTACCCTAAGGCCCCTTGCAGAACAGCGTTTCTTGATTAGGTCCGGATGCGTCCCGGGGGCATTGCGGCAAACCCGCGCGATTATTTACGCAATTGCAGTCAGTTTTGACTGCGATTGCGTTCCGTTGTTCAGTTTTTATCGCGCGGGTGCAATGCGTTTTGCACGCGCCTGATAAAAAACTGAATGTGGTACCCAGACCCGAACTTCTTCATTGAAGTTCAGGTTTGGGTTAGGTGTTGTGTAGATTATGGTTATAAGGGAAAATAATAGCATTCTTAATACAGAATGCTTAGTACAAGGTCAATAGAGGGTTAAAAAAAAAATGAACTCACCTCCTCCAATTGATCGCGTAGCTGCCGGTCTCCTGTTCTTTCTTCAGGACCTGTCAAAGGACCTGTGGTGACGTCACTGAGCTCATCACATGGTCCAATCACACGGTCCATCACCATGGTGATGGACCATGTGATTGGACCATGTGATGTGACGTCACCACAGGTCCTTTAGCCGGCAGCTCATGATTAAAGAAGTAAGAAGAGATCGGCAACTACGCGATCAAGAGGAGGAGGTGAGTTAATTATATATTTTTTTTAACCCTCAATTGACCTTCTACTAAGCATTCTGTATTAAAGAATGCTATTATTTTCCCTTATAACCATGTTATAATACAGTGAATTAGCAACCATGAGTGAAAATCGCACCGAATCCGCACTTGCTTGCGGATGCTTGCTATTTTCACGCAGCCCCATTCACTTCTATGTGGCCTGCGTTGCGTGATAAACGCACAATATAGAGCATGCTGCGATTTTCACGCAACGCACAAGTGAAAATCACCGCTCATGTGCACAGACCCCAATGGGTCCGGATTCAGTGTGGGTGCAATGCGTTCATCTCACGCATTGCACCCGCGCGGAAATCTCGCCCATGTGAAAAGGGGCCTAAGACAGTTGTAGATGCAATAATCACTCCAATCAAGAATCTGTCTCGCTTGCCAATCGATGGTAGGATTATGTTTGCTTAACCATGGTAACCCTAGCACCAAGGGAGCAGGCAGACCCTCCAGCACAAAACACGAAATGGATTCTTGATGAAAAACACCCATCTTTAAACGGATGTCCTGCACCATTTGTGGTAAACATTTCTGTGCGAGTGGACCGGAATCAATGGCAAACACCGAAATATTTTTGTCTAATGCACTTGTTGTCAATCCACGTATACGGACAAACTGACCATCAACTAGGTTAAGCCCTGCCCCACTGTCAATAAACACTTCAATTCCCACCGTTTGGAATCTAGCGCCACCTCGGCGGACAAGAGAAATCGGGTACTACCGGCAAATGACAAAAGTAAATTCTCAGATTCCCCACCCACACCACCAAGAGTGAGATGAGGATTAAACACATATTTTTTTCTTTTTCACCCTGCCACTGAACGTAAGGACATACGTTAACAAAATGTCCCCTTTTTCCTCAGAAAAAGCAGAGCCTCGTCTTAATCCTAAAGATCTTATCACCAGGTCCAGGGGTCACTCCCCCCAGCTGCATTGGTTCGTCACCAGGCATAAACTCAAGTGCTTCTCTACCCAAAGAGTCGGAGGAGGCCGCCACCTTATATGATAGTACGTCCTGAGAGTGAGGAACCTTAGATCTCTCCCTTAGGCGTCTATCAATACGTACATCAAGGGACATGGCCGAATCCAATGACTCAAGATATTCATGAAACGCCAACACGTCCTTCAGGCTCTCGGATAACCCTTGACAGAATTGACTTCGGAGAGGCGAATCATTCTACTCCATATCCGTAGCCCATCTCCTAAATTCAGAGCAATAGGTCACTGCAAAACTCTCTCCCTGCCGTAAGCCACGCAACTTAGTCTCGGCCAGGGAGATCCAATCTGGGTCATCGTAGATAAGACCTAGAGCTCTGAAAAATTAATCTACCGACCGGAGAGACTGTAATCCGGTCGGTAACGAAAAAGCCCAAAATTGAGCGTCACCTTTAAGTAACAAAATGATTATACCCACTCTTTGACTCTCGTCCCCAGAAGAGTTAGGACGTAGTCTAAAATATAATTTGCACGACTCCCTGAACTGAATAAAGTTTTCACCTCCCTCCGAAAAATCTATCTGGGAGAGCGACCCTAGGTTCAGGGCAGGCCTGGTTCCCGCTGCTGCAACCAGCCGCCTGTGGTCTATGGATCTGTGAGACGGTCGTGCGGAGGTCAGCTACCTCCAAAGACAGTCCCTGCAGTTGTCCGACCAGCACATAAATCATATCCATCGCTGCACAGACACAAACAAAATGGTGTTTTTTAGGCGGTTGGTAATGTTACAGTGTAAGGGGAGGGGAGGAACACTAGAAAGACAACAGAAGGAAAATGACCAGGAAATAGGCCTCAATGCTAGGGACAGGGAAATGGTCACCTCCTACGGAAACCCTAAACCTAGCCCTAACTCGTCAGTATGAATAGACCCTGAAGGTGGGAATATTCATACATCGGAAACCTAGGCCCTAGAAACCCTCAAAATCCCTAGGATTGGTGACCGGGTCTGAGACTACTAGTTCCTTCCCAGATGAATGAACCAGCGTCTCTGAGGCCTAGTAAGTGACGAGCAAATGGGAGAGAAGTACACTTATCTTAAATAGAAAATGGATGCGCAGACAACACACTAGCTCTTCCAACTCCAGGCAAAGAATATCAACGACATGGTAAGAAGTGTGAGTCCAGACTAAAAGAGGAGCAGAAATGACCACAAGCTACACCTGAAACAAGAGGTGTGGTCATACCAACAACAACACTGCAAAGAGAAAACCGAGAGGATGTCAGATAACCTCACAAGTCTTTGAGATCTTCTAACCTCTGTCACAGGAGGGATCATGACACAAAACCCCCAGTAGAAATAAGGCCCCCTATTGTTCCCCCAGTGGTAATTAAGCTATCTACAGACCCCTCAGTAGTAATAAGCCCCCCCATAGTGCTCTTTGTAGAAATAAGACGGATCTATAAGTCACTCCTATAGAGCCCAATGTAGTAATAAGAACGTCTATAATCTCCCCTGGATTTATAATACCCCTACAGTGCCCCTAGAATTTATAATGCCCCTACTGTTATAATGCTCATCCTGAAGTGCCCCCAGTATTTATAATGCCTCCTGCAGTGCCCCCTGTAGTTATATTCCTCCCTCCTCCATACAGTCCCATGTAAATAACATCATACCATCTCTCCAGCCCACTCCAAAACACAGTCCCATGTAAATAACATCCCTGTTTACCTACAACCCCTTCCAAAATACAGTCCCATGTAAATAACATCACCTCCTCCCCAGCCGCCTTAAACATACAGTCCCAAGTAAATAATATCACCCCCTCCCAAGCCGCCTCCAACATGCAATGCCATATAAACATCAACCCCTAACATTTAGTCCCATATAAATAACATCATTCCCCCCACCAGTCACCTTAAAAATTCAGTCCCATGTAAATAACATCACTCCCTCCCACAGCTGCCTTCAACATACAGTCCCATGTAAATACCATGACCCCCTCCCCACAGTTCCATGTAAATAATATCCCTCCCTTCAGCCCTAACATACAGTCCTAGTTAAATAACCACAACTCCCAGCATTGCTCTGCCTCTTCCTCCACTTACCTCTCCTCGTGTAGCAGACATCACCACAGCTTCTTCCCCCAGGCATTCTCTTCTTCACCATGGTCCTCTTCTGCACTGGTGACATCGTCGCAGGTCCTTTTCAACCACTGTCTGTTTTACTCGCCACATGACCTGTGATGTCATCACAGGTCTTTCAGCTCTTCCAGTGCATTAGATTCAATTGTATTGCCTCCTGAGGACATTCGGGGCCTGGGACAATACATCAGGGGCCCAGGCCCCAAATGCTTTAACCTAGCAATGCCCCTGGACAAGGGTAATAATAAATGTTTAAAAAAATACTGAAAATCAGCTAATGAAAACCAGACATTGCTTTTGAATTGTGGTTCAACAGAATAATCAGGGACATGATAAACTAAGGTGTGTCTGGTAATTAGTATCACAGGGGTCTTCAAACTTGTAATTAGTCAATCTGTCTGTTTAACCCTTTAGGGACCCATGACGTACCGGTATGGCATGGTTCCCGAGTCCTTAAGGACCCATGACGTACTGGTACGTCATGTGTTGTTCCGATCACCGCCGCCCGGCGGGCGGTGATCGGAACAAGGTGCCTGCTCAAATCATTAAGCAGGCACCTCGGCTAAATGCGCGGGGGGTCCCGTGACCCCCCGTGTCGGCGATAGCCGCTAACTGCAGGTCAATTCAGACCTGCAGTTTGTGGCTTTTACCTGGTGCGGCGGTGGTGCCATTGGGTCCCCATAGGGCTGTGGGGGGGACCCGATGGCATGGAAGGCAGCGCGATGCCTTCCTGAGGCATCTGCGCTGCCTTCCGGTGAAGAGCCTGTGAGATCCAGCCCCCTGGATCTCACAGGCCCCGGAAGCTGTATGAGTAATACACACAGTATTACTCATACAGCCAATGCATTCCAATACAGAAATATTGGAATGCATTGTAAAGGAATATACTCCCAAAAGTTCAAGTCCCAAAGTGGGAAAAAAAATAAAGTGAAAAAAAAGTTGAAAAAAATAAAGTCCCCCCCCCAAAAAAATTTAAAGTTTCAAGTATAAATAAACAAAAACGTAATTTTCCCCAAATAAAGTAAAAGAAAATTGGTAAAAAATAGGGAAGAAAAAAAAAGTATACATTTTAGGTATCGCCGCGTCCTTATCAACCGGCTCTATAAACATATCACATGACTTAACCCCTCAGATGAACACCGTAAAAAATAAAAAATAAAAACTGTGCTAAATACACAATTTTTTTGTCACCTTACATCACAAAAAGTACAACAGCAAGCGATCAAAAAGGCGTTTGCCCACCAAAATAGTACCAATCTAACCGTCACCTCATTCTACAAAAAATGAGCCCCTATCTGAGACAATCGCCCAAAAAATAAAAAAAACTATGGCTCAGAATATGGAGACACTAAAACATCATTTTTTTTGTTTTAAAA
This sequence comes from Bufo bufo, assembly GCF_905171765.1. NCBI lineage: Eukaryota > Metazoa > Chordata > Amphibia > Anura > Bufonidae > Bufo > Bufo bufo. Next base: position 613,905,871 of record NC_053392.1, read on the forward strand.
AAGCTGTTATTGTGTAAAACTTACATAAATAAAAAAAAGTATACATATTTGGTGTCTCCGCATTCGTATCGACCGGCTCTATAAAAATATCACATGACTTAACCCCTCAGATGAACACCATAAAAACTAAAAAATAAAAACTGTGCTAAATAAACCCTTTTTTATCACCTTACATAACAAAAAGTGTAATAGCAAGCGATCAAAAAGTCATATGCACCCCGAAATAGTGCCAATCAAACCGTCATCTCATTCCGCAAAAAATGAGAACCTACCTAAGATGCTCGCCCAAAAACTGAAAAAACTATGGCTCACAGAATATGGAGACACTAAAACATGATTTTTTTTTGTTTCAAAAAATTATATTATTGTGTAAAACTTACATAAATAAAAAATGTAAAATAAAAACTGTGCTAAATAAACCATTTTTTGTCACCTTCCATCACAAAAAGTGTAATAGCAAGCGATCAAAAAGTCACACGCATCCCAAAATAGTGGCAATAAAACCGTCATCTCATCCTGCAAAAATCATACCCTACCCAAGGTAATGCCCAAAAATTGAAAAAATTATGGCTCTCAGAATATGGAGACACTAAAACATGATTTTTCTGGCTTCAAAAATGAAATCATTGTGTAAAACTTACATAAATTAAAAAAAAAGTATACATATTAGGTATCGCCGCATCCATGACAACCTAGTCTATAAAAATATCACATGATCTAACCTGTCAGATGAATGTTGTAAATAACAAAAAATAAAAAACGGTGCCAAAACAGCTAAAATGGGGCCACTTTTTGGAGTTTCTCCTCTAGGGGTGCATCAGGGGGGCTTCAAATGGGACATAGTGTAAAAAAAAACAGTCCAGCAAAATCTGCCTTCCAAAAACCGTATGGCATTCCTTTCCTTCTGCGCCCTGCCGTGTGCCTGTACAGCGGTTTACGACCACATATGGGGTGTTTCTGTAAACTACAGAATCAGGGCCATAAATATTAAGTTTTGTTTGGCTGCTAACACTTGCTTTGTTACTGGGAAAAATTGATTAAAATGGAAAAATTGAAATTCCGAAATTTCTTCTCCATTTGCCAATAACTCTTGTGGAACACCTAAAGGGTTAACGACGTTTGTAAAATCTGTTTTGAATACCTTGAGGGGTGTAGTTTCTTATATGGGGTCACTTTTATGGAGTTTCTACTCTAGGGGTGCATCAGGGGGGCTTCAAATGGGACATGGTGTCACAAAAACCAGTCCAGCAAAATCTGCCTTCCAAAAACCGTATGGCATTCCTTTCCTTCTGCGCCCTGCCGTGTGCCGTACAGTAGTTTACGACCACATATGGGGTGTTTCTGTAAACTACAGAATCAGGGTCATAAATATTGAGTTTTGTTTGGCTGTTAACCCTTGCTTTGTAAAAGTAAAAAAAATATTAAAATGGAAAATCTGCCAAAAAAGTGAAATTTTGAAATTGTATCTCTATTTTCCATTAATTCTTGTGGTACACCTAAAGGGTTAACAACGTTTGTAAAGTCAGTTTTGAATACCTTGAGGGGTGTAGTTTCTTAGATTGGGTCAGTTTTATGGAGTTTCTACTCTAGGGGTGCATCAGGGGGGCTTCAAATGGGACATGGTGTAAAAAAAAAACAGTCCAGCAAAACCTGCCTTCCAAAAACCGTATGGCATTCCTTTCCTTCTGCGCCCTGCCGTGTGCCCGTACAGCAGTTTATGACCACATATGGGGTGTTTCTGTAAACTACAGAATCAGGGCCATAAATATTAAGTTTTGTTTAGCTGTTAACCCTTGCTTTGTAAAAGTAAAAAAAATATTAAAATGGAAAATCTGCCAAAAAAGTGAAATTTTGAAATTGTATCTCTATTTTCCATTAATTCTAAAGGGTTAACAACGTTTGTAAAATCAGTTTTAAATACCTAGAGGGGTGTAGTTTCTATAATGGGCTCATTTTTGGGTGGTTTCTATTATGCAAGCCTCGCAAAGTGACTTCAGACCTGAACTGGTCCCTAAAAATAGTTTTTTTTTAAATTTCTGAAAAATTTCAAAATTTGCTTCTAAACTTTGTAACATCCCCAAAAAATAAAATATCATTCCCAAAATGATCCAAACAGAAAGTAGACATATGGGGAATGTAAATTAATAACTATTTTTGGAGGTATTACTATGTATTATAGAAGTAGAGAAATTGAAACTTGGAAATTTGCAATTTCTTTACAAATTTTGGGTAAATTTTGTTTTTTGTTATAAATAAAAAAGATTTTTTTTACTTAATTTTACCAGTGTCATGAAGTAAAATATGTGACGAAAAAACAATCTCACAATGGCCTGCATAAGTCAAAGCGTTTTAAAGTTATCAGCACTTAAAGTGACACTGGTCAGATTAGCAAAAAATGGCCAAGTCCAGAAGGTGAAATAGGGCCGATAGGCGAGAATTCCGCGCGGGTGCAGTGTGTGAGGTGAACGCATTGCACCCGCACTGAATCCGGACTTATTCAATTCAATGGGGCTGTGCACATGAGCGGTGATTTTCACGCATCACTTGTGCGTTGTGTGAAAATCGCAGCATGTTCTATATTCTGCGTTTTTCACACAATGCAGGCCCCATAGAAATGAATGGGTCTGCATGAAAATCGCAAGCAAGTGCGGATGCGGTGCGATTTTCACGCATGGTTGCTAGGAGATGATAGGGATGAGCAACCCCATTAAAGTAAATTCACTGTATTATTTTCCCTTATAACATGGTTATAAGTGAAAATAATAGCATTCTTAATACAGAATGCTTAGTAAATTAACTTACCTTATCCACTTGATCGCTCAGCCGACATCCTCTTCTTTCTTCTTCTTTCAGGACCTGCCAAAGGACCTTTGATGACGTAATCGCGCTCACCACGTGCTGAGCGTGGTGACGTCAGCGCAGGTCCTGCTGAATAAAGATAGAAATCTTTTATCTTCATTCAGCAGGACCTGCGCTGACGTCACCACGCTCAGCACGTGGTGAGCGTGATTACATCATCAAAGGTCCTTTTGCAGGTCCTGAAAGAAGAAGAAAGAAGAGGATGCCTGCTGTGCAATCAAGCAGATGAGGTGAGTTAAACATTTTTTTTTTTTAACCCCTCAATCCACATTTTACTAAGCATTCTGTATTAAAAATGTTATTATTTTCCCTTATAACCATGTTATAATGGAAAACCCAAACCCAAACTTCAAGTGAAGTCTGGGTTCAGGTCTGGGTACCACATTCAGTTTTTTATCACTTGCGTGCAAAACGCATTGCACTCACGTGGAAAAAACTGAACAACGGCACGCAATCGCAGTCAAAACTGACTGAAATTGTGTGCCTACTCGCACGGGTTTGCCACAATGCACCCGGATCAAATCCGGAAGGCCCGTGTGAAAGTGGCCTAAGGCTAGGGCTACACGGCGACACCTGTTGCAGCCAGGATCGCTGAGCAGCAGTGATCCCATAGAAATGAATGGGATCGCCGCAGCAGTCGCAAGAAATCCAGCTGACCAGTGTAGCTCTAGCCTAAAGGGTCTAAAGAAGTCACTGTGCTGTTTGGTGTCATGGTGGGTACCATACTGAACATGGACCAAAGAAAGCTAAGCTATAAGACCATCTCAAACAGCTTGACTGTTACTGTTACTCTTACTCTAGGGAGGTAGATAGGCCTTCTTCCTCCTCAAGTCCGCCACTGAAAATTCTGGGATTCAGTTTTTTCTGCAGAATCTAAATCTGGGTCACATCTAAGTCTCTTTGCAAGCGGAGGAGCCAGTGAACTTACCAAGGGCATGAAAGCGGAGACAGAAGCGTGGACCTCTTTTCTTATCATCAGTCCTATGTCCGTGAGGAGAACAAGTCGTTTCTCCTTCAGTGGTTTTGAAATACATTACACACAAAGCATTTTTTTATAGGAATCCTGTAGCTTTTTACAGCAGGTGAGACACTTTCATTTTCCTTTTAATTTGTCACATCCTTTTTAGCCTAAAACGAGAAGAATGGCCATAACACCTCCTGAACTACTGGAGTTTGGTCAAAGGATCAAGCAGAGGGTTCCATCAGTGCGCCCAAAGAATGGGAGGAGAACGCTGGAGCCCAGAACCCCCTTGGTGCTGTGAAGATCTAGTTCCCCAGAACTGCGTTGTGATCCTTGGCAAAAAAACATGAACCATGCGATTGCCATATTCAGGTAAATGGTCTGGGAAATGGGCTCAGAGCTCTCCTGTGAGAGGTATTAGCTTAGGCGACTAGGAGACCTGAAGGTGAGGCCGGCACCCCCTGGTCCAGAATCAGCCTACTCTAATATAAGTCAGAGATCCTCTCTGCTCTCATCCCACACAGTGACAGGAAGAACACTGGAGGGTGGTGGCGGGAGGGGATTTGTAACCTCTCTGTGCTCCTGTCCCTATAGAAGCAAATGAAAAAATTAAAATAAAAAAACAGCATGAATAATAAAAAAGTTATTTTTCAATTTTATATATAAAATTAAAAAACAAAAATAATTAAAAAAATGTCTGAACTGTACGGCCTCTTTCACGTGAGCGATACATTATGTGTCAGGATCTGTTCAGGGAAAACACTGGTGGTCTCGCACACAATTTCAATCAGCTTTGTCTGCAATTGCTTTCATTGTTTCCGTTTTTTTCCAATCCAGATTGTATCCTTTTTTTTTGCGCATGAAGAAAAATTGAAGAAAACCAATCTCCGAGCAAACGTCAGTAAATACCGCATTGCACCCAGATGCCTTCCGTTTTTTCACACAAGCTCCATTCACTTCTATGGAGTCAGGGCTGCATGAAAAAACGGAACATGAACATATAGAACAAGCCGCGATGTTTCCTGGATGCAAAGATGATCAGTGAAAGTCTAGGCTCATGTACACAGACCCATTGAAAGGAGTGAGTCAGGATGTAGTCTGGATGCTGTGCGTTCACAACAACGGAAAAATAATTTGTGTGAAAGAGGATTATAGTAGAATTTTTTTTCTGCACAAAAGAAGTAATAGAAAAAAAATGTGGTATTAAAAAATACAACTTGTTCTGCAATAAACCTTCATAAGCCTGTGTAAACGGAAAAGTAAAAAACTTAGTGTGCTCTCCGCATCGATTCCTGCCCCATTGAGAATGAATGGCTCCGCACCCGTTCCCGATATTGCGGACCCATTTACGGACGTGTGAATGGACCCTAAAAGAGAGAATCCAAAGATCTTTGTGCCTATTAAAAAATGTTTCTAGGAGCAGCTTCTGGAAGGAACTCCATCCGCCATTACAGCCGTGATCTGTATAGAGAGGAGCGGCCAGGAGCAACTGCAATCCAGACAATACCCGAACTTATCCTAACAAGTGATAGTATAGTGCCTGCAGGACCTGTGATGATGTCATGGTCATGTGATCAGTCACATGAGAGGAGGAGTAAAGCAGTAGAGGTTTCTCACTGTGCAGCACTTCCTGTCATGTGACCAGTGTGACGTCATCGCAGGTCCTGCAGCCCCAGGAGGTGAGATCTGCAGGTCAGTTATTGATTTGATTCAACTTTATTGTCATTACACATGTGAAGTACAGGGTAACGGAATACAGCTCTACAGCATCTAATCAGAAGTGCAAAGGGCAGCAGTGCAATAAAAAAAGTTATATACAGATAAGGATAGTGTAGAAAGTAGGAATAGTTATGGACAGATTATGTACAAATAAGTTATCTATACAGGTGTCTATATTGCGATACAGAGAGCAAATATACAGATGTACTATGGACAGATATACAGATGTGCTGATGTATACATTTATACAGATATACTGATGTATACATATATATAGATAAGTGGTAGGCAATTAAGAGTGCCGTGTTTGTGTGAGGGGAGGCGGGGCTTTAATTATTTAAACCTGGCTCTCCTGCCCCCACTTGTCGGTTCGAACGCTTTCGAATCGGCTCGTGGGTTGGCTATCCGTGCCAGAGAAGTCGCGTGTCTCATTGGTAGTTCGTGCGGTCGGCTGCGTCGGGCTCATCGCTGCGGAGAATAGGTAGGCCGGGTGGCTGCACACCCGTCTCGTTATGTATGTCATGTATGCCGGTCCCCAGCCGCACCTGTGACTGCCCGCACTTCCAATCCGCTCCAGGCACCCCGCTCCCACATGCAGCGTCCCCCAGGCTAAATGGTACAACAGCCTCCTCGGTCACCCCTCACCTGTGGCTCCGCTGCGGCGAGTCACACTCCCGCTCTCATACCATCGCGCGCAGCGCATCGGTCACGCCTGCCATCGGCTCCACAGTGCGGCTCACTGGCCTTCGGCGCTCCAGCAGGTCCTGGTCTGAGAGAGGGCGACACCTACAGGCCATGCTGGTACTGCAGTCCAGGTACAGGGCTCCTTGCTCAGCACCAGTGGCTAGGCACTAAGGCAGGCGTCAGAAAAAAAATAAAAAAAGGGTTTTAAGTATTAAATAAAAAGAGGGTTTAAGGAAGGGGGATGGCCACTTCGCCTTGCGCACGCAGCCTGGCCGCCCATAAGGCCACACGGTACGTCGGGAGTCAGTGGGTCGGTTTCGAGCGCAGCCGCGACAAACCGGTGGTTAGCTAGGGAGCGGTTGCGTGGGTGAAGGGTCACTCAGCCGGGGTTCGCTCACTCACATGTCTGTCCTTGTTTATTCAGGTCCACAGGTGGTTGGCTACTTTGCGATACGGTGGGGTGAGTCAGGTGTGGGGCGCATGCCTGGGCCAACCCCCTCTTTTACTCCTGCGTGGGCTTGGGGGACTGGGTATGGTGGCCTATCAATGCCCAGGCCACTGGCGCATGTCTTGCAGGGTGGCGCCTACAGTTGTGGCCTTTGGTGGGAAGTTAAAAAAAAATAATAATAATAATAATTAAATAGATAGAAATTTTGCTTTGCCAGGTCTGTCACGACTACAGACTCGTTATAAAGCCCTGCCACGACTGCAGGCATCAGTCTGTCACGACTACAGACCCGCTCTAAAGCCCTGCCACGACTGCAGGCATCAGTCTGTCACGACTACAGACTCGTTATAAAGTCCTGTCACGACTACAGACCCGCTCTAGAGCCCTGCCAAGACTGCAGGCACAAATCTGTTACGACTACAGACTCATTATAAAGGTCGGCCACAACTGCAAGCAGTAGTCTGTCACGACTACAGACTCGTGAGAAAGCCCTGCCACGACTGCAGGCATTAGTCTCATGTCAACAGACTCGTGAGGTAATACTACCACGTCTACAGGCGATGGTCCGTTACCGCTACTCTCGATGTAGGGTCCCCTCACGACTACAGGGGCTAGTCGGTCACATCCACAGACTCGGTCGCACTCCCGTTGACTACAGGCACTGGGTGGGCATCTACGGGTAGTTGCGTCACGTCTATGCACGTGGGTCAGCCACGGCCTGGGAGGTTAGCCTTCACGGTCACAGGTAGGTCCAGTCAGGCTTCAGTCTCCCAGCGGGTTCCAGTCACAACAACCAGCCCCTAGGTGAGGGGGGGCACTCCCGCAGCGGCGCACAATACCAGGGAGCTGTGCGGCTCCTCACGCGGCACACGATTCAAACCAGCGGGGCCGGGGCCCACGGTAAAGGAAGGGCTCTCTCTGATCCGGTGCACATTGCCAGGGAGCGGCGCTGCTCCCCACGCGGTACGAGTGTCCAGCCGGCGGTGGGTCGGCCCTAGCTGAGGGGGGGGGCTCCCCCGCACTGGTGCATTCTGCCAGGGGGCAGCGTGAGCTCCCCACGTGGCTGGGGGTAAAGGCTCCTCATCTTCAATAAAATCTGGCACGGGCCGCAGATCATAGGCGGTGGCTGGCTTCCTGCTGCTGGTCGTACATAAGGTTCCAAGGGGGTTATTTAGGCACAAGATGTTAGTTAGTCCGTGCAGGTGATCTGCGTTATACCATGCTCTTCATGCTCGTACTCAGAGCTGTGCCCATACGGGAGCTGCTTAAGTGGTTTATAGTAATAAGTATAGTAATAATAATTTTTTGTCTCTCACGCATGGCTTCTCCGTTTTAGGTTACACATATGACTCCGCCATTAGAGTCTCTCACGCATGGCTTCTCCGTTTTAGGTTTACACATATGACTCCGCCATTAGAGTCTCTCACGCATGGCTTCTCCGTTTTAGGTTTACACATATGACTCCGCCATTAGAGTCTCTCACGCATGGCTTCTCCGTTTTAGGTTACACATATGACTCCGCCATTAGAGTCTCTCACGCATGGCTTCTCCGTTTTAGGTTGGCACATATGACTCCGCCATTAGAGTCTCTCACGCATGGCTTCTCCGTTTTAGGTTACACATATGACTCCGCCATTAGAATCTCTCACGCATGGCTTCTCCGTTTTAGGTTTACACATATGACTCCGCCATTAGAGTCTCTCACGCATGGCTTCTCCGTTTTAGGTTGCACATATGACTCCGCCATTAGAGTCTCTCACGCATGGCTTCTCCGTTTTAGGTTTACACATATGACTCCGCCATTAGAGTCTCTCATGCATGGCTTCTCCGTTTTAGGTTACACATATGACTCCGCCATTAGTCTCTCACGCATGGCTCCGCCATTAGTCTCTCGCGCATGGCTTCTCCGCCTTAGGTTTACACAGATGACTCCGCCATTAGAGTCTCTCACGCATGGAGAAAAAATAAAAATAATTCCTCACCAGGCCCAGCTGCGCTGGGACTAGTCTCTCATCTCACCATAGCTAAGAGACTGATGGTCAATTCCTTGGCCAGTAATACTCTGTGGGCTTACAAGACAGCTTGGCGCCTGTATCAGAGATATGAGAACTGGCCGGGGGCCTATCACTCACCTATTGGGCTTCATCAGGGTTTTGCCACTCTCAATTAAACCTGTCCTATAGCACTGTTAACTATACCTGGCAGGTATTCAGCACCATTGGTACATGCTACATCCGGACCTACCGTCACTCTTCTCCGCCCACCCGATCAAAGCGGCGTTAAAGAGTTTGCGCAAGATGTCTGTTGTGAAACGACATGTGCGTCAGCCATTTACCGGTAGCTTGTTCAGGCCGTGACAGACAAACTGCAGGGTAAACCGTTCGGGCCGCAGGTTAGCGCTCTGGTAGAAACAGCCTGGTACCTGGCCTTCCATGGATTCCTCAGGTCAGGCGAACTCATGGGCACCAATACGCTGGCTGGGTGCTTGCGGAAAGGTCAGCTCATCCGGCGCGGGTCCATCTATGTCCTCGCCTTGGCCTCGTCCAAAACGTCACGGCCGGGGGGAATCGGTGGCGGTCAGATACTTTCCCACGGACAGCAGATGGTGTCCGGTGCAGGCCTTGGAGGCTTGGCTGCGTAGTATTTAGTCCAAGCCGGCATGTTCTCCCGTACTCGAACTAGGCAATGCCCGGCTAACCACCGCGGCCTTTCTTAGGTACATTCAGGTTTAGTTGACAGGTTCAGGGGTCGGTCCTCTCTGGATCACAGGACATTCCTTCTGCATGGGCGCGGCAGCTGCGGCGTCCATGCATAAGGTGCCAGTACATGTCATCAAACGGTTGGTTCGTCGCAGTTCCGCGTGTTCCATGCGTTATATCCCGGGTCCTTAATACGAAATGTCACTGGCTTTCGAGTTTTGGTTTTGTAGTTTCTGTTATCAAAGTCTTTCCAAACTCCTATGCATGGTTCTTTTGGCCCCTTTAGGCTACCCTTCGATAAGCAGTTCCGGCATAACTCTGCTGCTTCTAGGTAGGAGGGGGAGTATAGGCTTAGGTAGGGGACCCTCTTATCATGAGCCGATCCGAGCACAAGTGGTAGGCAATTAAGAGTGCCGTGTTTGTGTGAGGGGAGGCGGGGCTTTAATTATTTAAACCTGGCTCTCCTGCCGCCACTTGTCGGTTCGAACGCTTTCGACCCACCCAGAAGCCCTCCCTTCTTCTCAGGACTCATCATTGGTGTGGCCCCCTTTAGGCTACCCTTCGATAAGCAGTTCCGGCATAACTCTGCTGCTTCTAGGTAGGAGGGGGAGTATAGGCTTAGGTAGGGGACCCTCTCATCATGAGCCGATCCGAGCACAAACTGTTCTATTGCTATACAGACGGCGAATACACAGATGTACTAAGTATACAGATGTGCTACGTCCTCAATAGCAGGGAGTGTCGTCCCTGTGATGCTTTGGGCGGTTTTCACCACCCGCTGCAGCGCCTTGTGGTCAGCAACAGAGCAATTCCCATACCAGACTGTAACACAGTTGGTCAGAATGCTCTCTATCGCACACGAATAGAAGTTACCCAGTATGTCAGGAGACAGGTGGTTTTTCTTCAGTGTCCTCAAAAAAAAAAAGAGGCGCTGATGTGCCTTCTTGACCAGGCTGGAGATGTTGGTTGACCTGGACAGATTCTCAGAGATGTAGGTCCCCAGAAACTTAAATCTGGAAACCTGTTCAACAGCCTTGCCATTTATGTGGATAGGGTCATGGGTGTCTCTCTTCTCTTTCCTGAAGTCCACAATAAGCTCTTGTTTTGCTGGTATTCAGGAGCAGGTTATTGTCAGCGCACCACACATCTAGGTGCTTTACCTCTTCCCTATAGTCAGACTCACCGTTGTCAGTGATGAGACCAATCGGTGTCATCTGCAAACTTGATGGATGGAATGGAATTGGATCCATACCTAGGCCTGCAGTCATAGGTGAAAAGGGAGTAGAGGAACGGGCTCAGCACACAACCCTGTGGAATAGAGGAACAGGCTTAGCACACAGCCCTATGGAGTAGAGGAACGGGCTCAGCACACAGCCCTGTGGAGTAGAGGAACGGGCTCAGCACACAGCCCTGTGGAGTAGAGGAACGGGCTCAGCACACAGCCCTGTGGAGTAGAGGAAGAGGCTTAGCACACAGCCCTGTGAAGTAGAGGAACGGGCTCAGCACACAGCCCTGTGAAGTAGAGGAACGGGCTCAGCACACAGCCCTGTGGAGTAGAGGAACGCGCTCAGCACACAGCCCTGTGGAGTAGAGGAACGGGCTCAGCACACAGCCCTGTGGAGTAGAGGAACGGGCTCAGCACACAGCCCTGTGGAGTAGAGGAACGGGCTCAGCACACAGCCCTGTGGAGTAGAGGAAGAGGCTTAGCACACAGCCCTGTGAAGTAGAGGAACGGGCTCAGCACACAGCCCTGTGAAGTAGAGGAACGGGCTCAGCACACAGCCCTGTGGAGTAGAGGAACGCGCTCAGCACACAGCCCTGTGGAGTAGAGGAACGCGCTCAGCACAAAGCCCTGTGGAGTGCCAGTGTTGAGTGTGATGGTGGTGGAGCAGTTATTTCATGACCTAACATGCTGGGGTCTGTTGGTCAGAATGTCCTTGATCCAGTTACCGATAGGGTTGCTGATTCCAAGATCCACAAGTTTAGTGATCAACTTGGAGGGAATGACTGCTGATTTCAGCTCAGCATTCAATACAAACAGCATTCTTGCATAAGTATTCTTGTTGTCCAGATGTGAGAGTACACAGTGAAGCGCTGTAGATACAGCATCCTCTGTACTCCTATTACTTCGATAGGCAAATTGGTGAGGATCCAGTGTGGGGGACAAGCATAACTTGAGGTGTTCCAGGACCAGTCGCTCAAAGCACTTCATAACGAAGTTTTTGCACTGGTACAATAGAGGTGGTCTTGAAGCATGCTGGTACTACTGCCTGGGAAAGCAGAAGGCTAAAGATATCAGTGAAGAGCCCTGCAAGCTGCTGAGCACATGCTCGAAGCCACGTCCAGGAATGCCATCAGGGCCAGCAGCCTTGCGAGCGTTGATGCTGCTCAGCGCGTTATGGACATCTATGATGGTGAGAGTGAAGGTATGGAGGTCAGAGGGTAGGGTTTTGGCAAACTTTTTCTTATTGTCCTTTTCAAAACGAGCGTAGAAGTCATTTAGCTCATTGAGGGAGGACACAGTCATTGCTGTCAGTGTGGAATTGCTGAGCTTATAGTCAGAGATGGCCTGAATGCTTAGCCACATGCGTCGTGGGTCAGAGTTGACAAAGTGTTGCTCCACTATCAGCTTGTAGCTGTGCTTGGCCTTCTTGATGCCCCTCTTCAGGTCTGCCCTGGACATACTATAGGCCTGAGCGTCACCTTATCTATAGGCAATGTTATCTGCCTTTATTAGAAGCCGCACTTCTTTGTTCATCGGGGGATGAACAAGGCACTTCCTTGTTGGGCAGGGGATGTGTGACTTGGTTCTGGGTTCATTAGAATGGAGCGGTTCTATAGCTGATATATAGCAGGTCCAGCCAGCAGGGGGCAGCACCGGCCATAGAGAGTTTCTGCTCACACAGTCTGGAGGTCAGGAGGGGAGTTCTCCTCAGACATGTCTGCTCTCCCCCTGGAATATTAGGAGACCCCCAGACCCCTGTAAGAGGGGCTGTTCTCCTGGATTAGAGGGGTCTTCCATCACACAATGTTCTGTGATATCACTAGGATATGGAGTCAGTGTGTGATCGGTGGGGACAACCTCTTCTAGATGATGGGGCTGCAGCGATGTGTCCTCTCCTCACTTTCCCTGCACAGTGGAGGCCGGAGCTCTAATGAGCAGGGACTGTGGAGGAGATTCAGCAGTAAAGCAGCTCTGCAGCCCCTTCATTCTCAGGATTAGTGGGGTCCTGATAGAGGCGAGCCCCCACCTACCGCACACTGATGACGAGTCCTAGTGATTGTCACGGTCTCTCCAGTGACAGGGGTCAGAAGAACTAAGAGATTGGCTGCACGTGATGTTATGACAGTCCCTTTGGTTTCACTTTGTTCAATGTTGTTGCTGGTCATGACCACACCTCTCGTCTCAGGTGTAGATTAAGTGGTCATTCCAACTCCTGTTTAGTCGGACCTCACCCATCATGCTATGAGGTTGATAGCTCCTTTTGGATGTTGGAAGTGCTGGTGTTGGTTCTCCTCTGAGTTCCTGCTCGACCGCATACTTCCTTTATTTCTTGTTTGTTGTACTTCCCTACCTTTTTGGTATTAGGCCTGAGGGGGTCTGCTGTTCCTTCAGCTGGAAAGGAACAGGCCATCCGTTGTCCTGACACTATTTTAGGGCCCTGTTAGGGTGAGATAGGGCTTAGTTTCCTGTGTATGAACATTCCTACCTTCAAGGTCTGTTCATACTGTCAGTAGTCAGGGCTCTGATTAGGGACTCACTAGGTGTGACCATCCCCCTATCCCTAGTTTCCAGCCTAATACCTTTCCCCTCCCCCCTCTGTGTTTGGTGTGGAGTTAGTTCCCACACCACGCCGTGACATTATCAACCGCCGCAAACCGTCATTTCTGTTTGTGTCAGTGAGGCTATGGACCCTATTTCTGCACTGGCTGGACAATTGCAGGGTCTGTCTTTGGAGGTAGCTGACCTCCGCATGCAGATCCAGGGATCACAGGCTGCTGGTGCCTGTAGTAGTTACCAGGCCTGTCCTGAACCTAAGGTTGCACTTCCGTATCGATTTTCGGGGGGAAGCGATAATTTAATTTGGTTCAGAGAGTCGTGTAAAATGTACTTTAGAGCCCCTTTCACACGAGCGAGTTTTCCACACTGTTCCTAAGGCCTCTTTCACATGAGCGTGTCGGATTAGGTTCGGATGCGTTCAGGGTGCAATCAGTGAAACTCACACCATAGTTCAGTCAGTTTTGTCTGCGATTGCGTTCAATTTTTTCTGCGCAGGTGCAATGCGTTTTGATGCATTTTTCACGCGCATGATAAAAAACTGAAGGTTTACAAACAACATCTCCTAGAAACCATTAGTAACATAGTAACATAGTACATAAGGCCGAAAATTTGTCCATCCAGTTCGGCCTGTCATCCTGCAAGTTGATCCAGAGGAAGGCAAAAAAAAACCCAGTGAGGTAGAAGCCAATTTTCTTCACTTTAGGGAAATAAAAAATTCCTTCCCGACTCCAATCAGGCATCAGAATAACTCCCTGGATCAACGACCCCTCTCTAGTAGCTATAGCCTGTAATATTATTACACTCCAGAAATACATCCAGGCCCCTCCTGAATTCCTTTATTGTACTCCCCATCACCACCTCCTCAGGCAGAGAGCTCCATAGTCTCACTGCTCTTACCGTAAAGAACCCTTTTCTATGTTTGTGTACAAACCTTCTTTCCTCCAGACACAGAGGATGTCCCCTCGTCACAGTCACAGTCCTGGGGATAAATAGCTGATGGGATAGATCTCTGTACTGCCCCCTGATATATTTATACATAGTAATTAGATCTCCCCTCAGTCATCTTTTTTCTAAAGTGAATAACAATAATTTTAATAATCTTTCAGGGTCCTGTAGTTGCCCCATTCCAGTTATTACTTTAGTTGCCCTCCTCTGGACCCTCTCCAGCTCTGCTATGTCTGCCTTGTTTACAGGAGCCCAGAACTGTACACAGTCCTCCATGTGTGGTCTGACCAGTGATTTGTAAAGTAGTAGGAATATGTTCTCATCACGGGCATCTATGCCCCTTCTGATGCAACCCATTATCTTATTGGCCTTGGCAGCAGCTGCCTGACACTGGTTTTTGCAGCTTAGTTTGCTGTTTATTAAAATTCCTAGATCCTTTTCCATGTCAGTGTTACCCAGTGTTTTACCATTTAGTATGTACGGGTGACTTGCATTATTCCTTCCCATGTGCATAACTTTACATTTGTCAGTGTTAAACCTCATCTGCCACTTATCTTCCCAAGCCTCCAATCTATCCAGATCCCTCTGTAGTAGTATACTGTCCTCTGTAGTATATATACCGTATACTGTCCTCTATAGTATATATACAGTATACTGTCCTCTGTAGTATATATAGAGTATACTGTCCTCTATAGTATATATACAGTATACTGTCCTCTGTAGTATATATAGTATACTGTCCTCTGTAGTATATATAGTATACTGTCCTCTGTAGTGTATGTATATATATATATATATATATATATATACAGTACAGACCAAAAGTTTGGACACACCTTCTCATTTAAAGAGTTTTCTTTATTTTCATGACTATGAAGGCATCAAAACTATGAATGAACACATGTGGAATTATATACATAACAAACAAGTGTGAAACAACTGAAAATATGTCATATTCTAGGTTCTTCAAAGTAGCCACCTTTTGCTTTGATTACTGCTTTGCACACTCTTGGCATTCTCTTGATGAGCTTCAAGAGGTAGTCCCCTGAAATGGTTTTCACTTCACAGGTGTGCCCTGTCAGGTTTAATAAGTGGGATTTCTTGCCTTATAAATGGGGTTGGGACCATCAGTGGCGTTGAGGAGAAGTCAGGTGGATACACAGCTGATAGTCCTACTGAATAGACTGTTAGAATTTGTATTATGGCAAGAAAAAAGCAGCTAAGTAAAGAAAAACGAGTGGCCATCATTACTTTAAGAAATGAAGGTCAGTCAGTCAGCCGAAAAATTGGGAAAACTTTCAAAGTAAGGGCTATTTGACCATGAAGGAGAGTGATGGGGTGCTGCGCCAGATGACCTGGCCTCCACAGTCACCGGACCTGAACCCAATCGAGATGGTTTGGGGTGAGCTGGACCGCAGAGTGAAGGCAAAAGGGCCAACAAGTGCTAAGCATCTCTGGGAACTCCTTCAAGACCGTTGGAAGACCATTTCAGGGGACTACCTCTTGAAGCTCATCAAGAGAATGCCAAGAGTGTGCAAAGCAGTAATCAAAGCAAAAGGTGGCTACTTTGAAGAACCTAGAATATGACATATTTTCAGTTGTTTCAAACTTGTTTGTTATGTATATAATTCCACATGTGTTAATTCATAGTTTTGATGTCTTCATAGTCATGAAAATAAAGAAAACTCTTTGAATGAGAAGGTGTGTCCAAACTTTTGGTCTGTACTATATATATATATACATACAATATACTGTCCTCTTCAGTGTTAATTACTTTACACAGTTTAGTGTCATCTGCAAAAATTTATATTTTACTGTGCAAGTCTTCTACAAGATCATTAATAAATATATTAAAGAGAATAGGGCCCAACACTGACCCCTGAGGTACCCCACTAGTGATAGTGACCCCTCCAGTACTGACCCCTGAGGTACTCCACTAATGACAGTGACCCAATCTGAGTGTGTACCATTAATAACCACCCTCTGTTTTCTATCACTCAGCCAGTTACTTACCCACATACAGACGTTTTCTCCCAGTCCGAGCATTCTCATTTTATATACTAACCTTTCATGTGGTACAGTGTCAGATGCTTTGGAGAAGTCCAGATATACGACATCCATTGATTCGCTGCTGTCAAGTCTAGAACGCATCACTTGTGCGTTGCGTGAAAATAGCAGCATGTTCTATATTGTGCGTTTTTCACGCAACGCAGGCCCCGTAGTAGTGAATGGGGCTGCGTGAAAATCGCAAGCATTCGCAAGCAAGTGCGGATGCGGTGCAATTTTTACGCACGGTTGCTAGGAGACGATCGGGATGGGGACCCGACCATTATTATTTTCCCTTATAACATGGTTATAAGGGAAAATAATAGCATTCCTAATAGAGAATGCATAGTACAATAGGGCTGGAGGGGTTAAAAAATAAATAAATAATTAAACTCACCTTAGTCCACTTGATCGCGCAGCCCGGCTTCTCTTCTGTCTTCATCTTTGCTGTGCACAGGAAAAGGACCTGTGGTGACATCACTACGCTCATCACATGGTCCGTCACATGATCCATCACCATGGTAAAAGATCATGTGATGGACCATGTGATGAGCGTCAAAGGTGACATCATCAAAGGTCCTATTCCTCAAAGAAGAAGACAGAAGAGATGCCGGCTGCGCGAACAAGTGGATTAAGGTGAGTTAAATTATTATTATTATTTTTATTAACCCCTCCAGCGCTATTGTACTGTGCATTCTGTATTCAGAATGCTATTATTTTCCCTTATAACCATGTCATAAGGGGAAATAATACAATCTACACAACACCTAACCCAAACCTGAACTTCAATGAAGAAGTTCGGGTCTGGGTACCACATCAGTTTTTTATCACGCGCGTGCAAAACGCATTGCACCCGCGCGATAAAAACTAAACAACGGAACTGAAAAACTGACTGCAATTGGGTACCTACTCGCGCGGGTTTGCCGCAACGCATCCGGACACCCTTGTCTGCAAGGGGCCTATAGAACATGCTGCATTTTTCACGCAATGCAGAACTGATGCGTGAAAAAAAAACGCTCATGTACACAGACCCATTGAAATGAATAAGTCAGGATTCAGTGCGGGTGCTATGCGTTCACGTCACGCATTGCACCGCGTGGAAAACTCGCTCATGTGAAAGGGGCCAAAGAGTTGGTTTTATCATTTCGTTGCTTAAAGGGGACGCTCAGTCTTGGGCTTTTTCTCTACCGACCGGATCACTGTCCCTCCAGTCGGTAGACGAATTTTTCAGAGCTCTAGGTCTTATTTACAATGACCCGGATCGGATCTCCCTGGCCAAGACCAAGTTATGTGGTAATACGGCAGGGAGAGCGTTCTGCAGAAATCTATTGCTCTTAAATTAGGACATGGGCTACGGATATGGAGTGGAATGATCCAGCTCTCCGTAGCCAATTTTGCCAGGGATTATCCGAGAAGATACAGGGCGTGTTGGCTTTTTACGAAAATCCCGAGTCATTAGAAGCGGCTACGTCCCTTGCTGTACGTATAGATAGACACCTGAGAGATCTAAGGTCCCTCACTCTCAGGACGAACTATCATATAATATGGCGGCTTCCTCTGAAACTCTGGGTGGAGAGACTCCTGAGTTTATGCCTGGTGAAAAACCTATGCAGTTAGGGGGAGCTACCCCTGGACCTACTTGCAAGAGTGTTAGGCCTCTTGCACACGAACTACACGGATTAGGTCCAGACGCGTTCAGGAAAACTCGCACCATTTCGCAAGCAAGTTCAGTCAGTTTTGTTTGCGATTGCTTTCAGTTGTTCAGTTTTTATCGCGTGGGTGCAATGCGTTTTGATGCGTTTTTCACACGCGTGATAAAAAACTGAAGGTTTACAAACAACATCTCTTAGCAACCATGAGTGAAAAACACATCGCATCCGCACTTGCTTGTTGATGCAATGCGTTTTTCACGCAGCCCCATTCACTTCTAGAGCTTGCTGCGATTTTCACGCAACGCACAAGTGATGCGTGAAAAACACCGCTCGTGTGCACAGCCCCATAGAAATGAATGGGTCCTGATTCAGTGCGGGTGCAATGCGTTCACCTCACGCATTGCACCCGCGCGGAAAACTCGCCCGTGTGAAAGGGGCCTTTGATGACGTAATAACCATGTTATAAGGGAAAATAATAAAAGGAATAGAACACCTAACCCAAACCCAAACTTCAAGTGAAGTCCGGGTTCAGGTGTGGGTACCACATTCAGTTCTTTCTCACGCGCGTGCA
Source organism: Bufo bufo (assembly GCF_905171765.1). Taxonomy (NCBI): domain Eukaryota; kingdom Metazoa; phylum Chordata; class Amphibia; order Anura; family Bufonidae; genus Bufo; species Bufo bufo. Next base: position 613,924,236 of record NC_053392.1, read on the forward strand.
AAATGCATTGCACTCACGTGGAAAGAACTGAACAACGGCACGCAATCGCTGTCAAAACTGACTGAAATTGTGTGCCTACTCGCACGGGTTTGCCGCAATGCACCCGGATCAAATCGGATTTAGTCCGGATGCTGTGCGTTCACAACAACGGAAAAATCATTTGTTTGAAAGAGGATTTAAAGTAGAATTTTTTTTTTCCGCACAAAGAAGTAACAGAAAAAAAATGTGGTATTAAAAAATACAACTTGTTCTGCAAATAAGCCCTCATAAGCCTGGGAAAACGGAAAAGTAAAAAACTTATAGGACTTGGAAGTCGGCGAAGAAAATATAGAAATGACAAACAAAAATGTAAGTAAAAAAATTCTGTGTAAGGGGTTCATTCACACGTCCGTGGTGTACTGCGGATCCGCAATACACCCGGCCGGCACCCCACATAGAACTGCCTACTCTTGTCCGCAATTGCGGACAAGAATAGGACATGTTCTATTTTTTGGCGGGGCCACGCTTCAGAAATGCGGATGCGGTGAGCACACAGTGTGCTCTCTGCATCGATTCCTGCCCCATTGAGAATGAATGGCTCCGCACCCGTTCCCGATATTGCGGACCCATTTGCGGACGTGTGAATGGACCCTAAAAGAAAGAATCCAAAGATTGACTGCAGATTATATATAAGTTGGGGCAACAATATTATTACTTTGTGCCTATTGCAAAATGTTTCTAGGAGCAGCTTCTGGAAGGAACTCCATCCGTCATTCCAGCCGTGATCTGTATAGAGAGGAGCGGCCAGGAGCAACTGCAATCCAGAACATACCCGAACTTATCCTAACAAGTTATAGTATAGTGCCTGCAGGATCTGTGATGATGTCATGGTCATGTGATCAGTCACATGAGGGGAGGAGTAAAGCAGGGGAGTTCTTTCACAGTTCAGCACTTCCTGTCATGTGACCAGTGTGACGTCATCGCAGGTCCTGCAGCCCCAGGAGGTGAGATCTGCAGGTCAGTTATTGGTCTTGGTTCAACATTATTGTCATTACACATGTGAAGTACAGGGTAACGGAATACAGCTCTACAGCATCTAATCAGAAGAGAGCAAATATACAGATGTACTATCTCCAGAAGTAATGGTGAGAGGGAAGGTATGGAGGTCAGAGGGTAGAGTTTTGGAAAACTTTTTCTTATTGTCCTAATCAAAACGAGCGTAGAAGTCATTTAGCTCATTGAGGGAGGACGCAGTCATTGCTGTCAGTGTGGAATTGCTGAGCTTATAGTCAGAGATGGCCTGAATGCCTAGCCACATGCGTCGTGGGTCAGAGTTGACAAAGTGTTGCTCCACTTTCAGCTTGTAGCTGTGCTTGGCCTTCTTGATGCCCCTCTTCAGGTCTGCCCTGGACGTACTATAGGCCTGAGCGTCACCTTATCTATAGGCAATGTTATGTGCCTTTAGTAGAAGCCGCACTTCTTTGTTCATCGGGGGATGAACAAGGCACTTCCTTGTTGGGCAGGGGATGTGTGACTTGGTTCTGGGTTCATTAGAATGGAGCGGTTCTATAGCTGATATATAGCAGGTCTAGCCAGCAGGGGGCAGCACCGGCCATAGAGAGTCTCTGCTCACACAGTCTGGAGGTCAGGAGGGGAGTTCTCCTCAGTCATGTCTGCTCTCCCCCTGGAATATTAGGAGACCCCCAGACCCCTGTAAGAGGGGCTGGTCTCCTGGATTAGAGGGGTCTTCCATCACACACTGTTCTGTGATGTCACTAGGATATGGAGTCAGTGTGTGGTCGGTGGGGACAACCTCTTCTAGATGAAGGGGCTGCAGCGCTGTGTCCTCTCCTCACTGTCCCTGCACAGCGGAGGCCGGAGCTCTAATGAGCAGGGACTGTGGAGGAGATTCAGTAGTAAAGCAGCTCTGCAGCCCCTTCATTCTCAGGATTAGTGGGATCCTGATAGAGACGAGCCCCCACCTACCGCACAGTGATGACGATTCCTAGTGATTGTCATGGTCTCTCCAGTGACAGGGGTCAGGAGATCTAAGAGACTGGCTGGCTGCACGTGATGTTATCTGACAGTCCCTTTGGTTTCACTTTGTTCAATGTTGTTGATGGTCATGACCACACCTCTTGTCTCAGATGTAGATTAAGTGGTCATTCCAACTCCTGTTTAGTCTCACCCATCATGCTATGAGGTTGTTAGCGCCTTTTGGACCACATACTTCCTTTATTTCTTGTTTGTTGTACTTCCCTACCTTTTTGGTATTAGGCCTGAGGGGGTCTCCTGTTCCTTCAGCTGGAAAGGAACAGGCCATCCGTTGTCCTGACACTATTTCAGGGCCCTGTTAGGGTGAGATAGCGCTTAGTTTCCTTTGTATGAACATTCCTACCTTCAAGGTCTGTTCATACTGTCAGTAGTCAGGGCTCTGATTAGGGACTCACTAGGTGTGACCATCCCCCTATCCCTAGTTTCCAGCCTAATGCCTTTCCCCTCCCCCCTCTGTGTTTGGTGTGGAGTTAGTTCCCACACCACGCCGTGACATTATCAACCGCCGCAAACCGTCTGTCATGCCCTGCTCAGGCTATGTGCGGAGGTCTGCTAGCCTTTTGTTTTGTTTTGGAGTCGAGCTAGATCCGCCTCCCTTCAGGTGCACTGGGTGGGGTCGTTGGTTTTAGTTTAAATCACACCCACTCCCAGTGTTCCTTGCGGGTTATAGCTTCTGTCTGGCTCTGTGGAAGTAAGGAAGAAAGGATTGGCTTTTCCTGCTCAGAAAAGATAAGTGGTTTTTCTGTTCTCTTGTGGTTTGCTGTCTAGGCTGTTAGAGAGACACCTGCCCCTCCAGGTTCTGAGGGTGCAGGCTGCCTCTATTCCCCTTTTACCATCTCAGGGATTCTAGGGTATTTTCAGCCCAGGCACGAGGACATGTTATTCCCACCTTAAGGGTCTGAACGTGGGCATAGCAGTATAGGGAGAGCTGGTAGGGATTTGTCAGGAGGTGACCTTGATCCCCAGCTTCTCGTCTAGAAACTTGTTTGTTTATTTTTCTATGTATTTGATATCCTGTCCACCGTGACATTATAACCCTCCAATACTTTGACTGCCATTGCTCAGCGGTTTTGAGATGGAGTCAATTGATACACTAGTTGATCGCATGCAGGGATTATCCCTAGAGGTTGCGGATCTGCGTAATTCGGTCACACGGTGTCAGAATGCTCTGGCATCAGGTGCAAGTCAAATTTATGGGGAGCCTAAAGTCGCTCTCCCTGATAGATTTGCAGGGGGTGTGGATGACTTTATCCGCTTTAAAGAATCATGCAAGTTGTATTTTCGGCTGCGTCCATCTTCGTCTGGTGATGAAAGTCAGAGGGTTGGTATAATCATTTCTCTGCTTAAAGGGGACGCGCAATCCTGGGCCTTTTCTCTGCCGCCCGGTTCTCTGGCCCTGGTCGGTGGAGGAATTTTTTAAAGCCTTGGGATTAATTTATGATGACCCCGATAGGGTCTCGATGGCGGAATCTAAATTGCGTAATTTATTGCAAGGTGAACATACTGCAGAGGCTTACTGCGTTGAGTTTAGGAGATAGGCTACAGAGTCAGAGTGGAATGACCCCGCATTACGTAGTCAGTTTTGTCAAGGGTTATCTGAGAGATTGAAAGATGCCCTTGCCTTTCATGAGTACCCGGATACATTGGAGAATGCTATGTCTTTGGCAGTACGGTTAGATAGACGTATTAGAGAGAGGTGTAAGGCTCCCTCCGCGCAAGGGATCCCTTCTGTGAGTGGTTTCGTCTCACCTGCTCCCCAGGGTGATATTACATGTAACTCTGGGGTAGAAGAGGAACCCATGCAGCTGGGTCAGGTATCTTTCCGTTCTGGTAGTAGAGACTTTAGGAGATTCCATAAACTATGTTATTACTGTGGGAAAAGTGGTCATTTTATTTTTGCTTGTCCTTTTGTTAAACCGCATGTTGATGAGAAAGAATCACAAAGAGGTTTACTTAAAGAGAAAAAAAAAACATTCCTGACTCTTGGTAGTGTGAATAGAGTGGTGGAGCAAGCAGGTATGCAAGCTCCCTGTAGTACTCTTTTTCTCCTTCCAGCTATGGTGGCGCTAGACTCAAGAATTTTTTTTGTTGAAGTATTCATTGACTGTGGTGCTGGGGTAAACCTTATTGATTCTCTTTTTCTTCAAAATCTGGGTCTAAGTACTTGCACTTTAGAAAGAGAGATTCCGGTTTTCGCAATTGATTCTTCCCCTCTTTCTCAAAGGAGTATCACTCATATTGCTCATGGTATTCTGTTAAGGGTGGGTGATTCACATGTTGAGATTATGTCTTGTTTTGTCATGAAGGACTTGCCCGCTCCTATAGTCTTAGGGTTACCGTGGTTGACAAAACATAACCCAATTATAGATTGGCAAGCAAGACAGATCATTGGTTGGAGTGAATTTTATTAGAATAATTGTCTTGGCACATCTATCTCTGGATTGTCTACTACGGCTCTACCTCTGTATCTCTCAGATTTTGCGGATGTCTTTTCGGAGGGTGGGGCTCAGGAATCGCCCCCTCATCGTGACTATGATTATCCAGTTAATCTCATTACAGGGGCTAAATTGCCAAAGTCTCGGCTTTACAATCTTTCTCAACCTGAAAGAGAGGTCATGCGGAAGTATATTGCCGAGAGTTTGGCAAAAGGTCATATTAGGCCATCTAAGTCGCCAGTCGGCAGTGGGTTTATTCTTTGTAAAGATAAAGGATGGATCGCTGAGACCTTGTTTGGATTTCCGGGAATTGAACCGTATTACGGTCCGTGATGCGTATCCCCTTCCTTTGATCTCCGATCTTTTTGATCAGATTGTTGGAGCCAAGGTGTTCTCCAAGTTGGATTTAAGAGGGGCCTACAATCTGATCAGAATCAAGGAAGGGGATGAGTGGAAAATGGCCTTCAACACGCACGAGGGTCATTTTGAAAATGTGGTTATGCCTTTTGGGTTAACGAACGCGCCAGCGGTATTTCAGCGATTCGTCAATGACATTTTCCACCATTTTGTGGGGAGGTTCGTGGTAGTTTACTTGGATGACATTTTAATTTACTCTCCTGATCTGAAGACCCATCAGGATCATGTGAGACAGGTTTTGACGATCCTTCGGGAGAATAAATTATATGCCAAATTGGATAAATGTGTGTTTTCTGTGCAGGAGCTTCTGTTTCTGGGATATCTGCTTTCTGACTCTGGTTTTCGTATGGACCCCGAAAAGGTCCGGGTGGTTCTGGAATGGGACCGACCGGAGAATCAGTAAGCTTTGATGCGGTTTTTGGGGTTTACTAATTATTATAGAAAATTTATTTTGAACTATTCTACCATTGTAAGACCTCTTACCGATATGACTAAGAAGGGCGCCGACGTCTCTGTCTGGTCGGATGAGGCATTGCAGGCCTTTTCAACTGGTTGGCCTTTTCAACTTTTCACTGGTTGGAGGGGGCATCTCACCCCATTACAGTATATACGGATCATAAGAATTTGGCTTACCTGCAATCTGCCAAGCGTCTGAACCCTAGACAGGCCAGATGGTCACTGTTTTTTACCAGGTTCAATTTTGTGGTTACTTTTCGCCCGGGGGTTAAAAACATCAAGGCAGATGCGTTGTCTCACAGTTTTCTTGGGGGATGTGATTTAGAGGATCCTGCTCCGATTTTGGCTGATGGGGTGGTGGTCTCCACCCTGTACCCTGAATTGGAGATGGAGGTGTTGGGAGCCCAGGAGGGGGCTCCTGGTTCTTGTCCCCCAGGGAAGTTGTTTGTTCCTGATAGACTGCGATACAAGGTATTCAAGGAACATCATGATATTGTCCTTGCTGGACATCCTGGTGGTAAGTCCACCTTTGATCTTGTCTCCCGGAGGTTCTGGTGGCCCGGGTTACGTAAGAGCGTTGAGGATTACGTAGCAGCTTGGGAAACCTGTGCACGGTCAAAGGTTGCTCATACTCGACCTGCTGGTTCACTTCTTCCTTTGTCTATTCCGTCTCGTCCTTGGACGCACTTGTCTATGGACTTTATTACGGATCTGCCAAGTTCCGCCGGGAAAACAGTAATTTTGGTGGTTGTTGACCGTTTTAGTAAAATGGCTCACTTTATATTGTTAGCTAGTCTGCCCAATGCCAAGACTCTTGCGCAGATTTTTGTCGATAATATCGTGAAATTGCATGGCATTCCTTCGGATGTGGTTTCTGATAGGGGCACGCAGTTTGTCTCCAGGTTTTGGAGGGCGTTCTGCTCTCGGCTTGGCATTCAACTTTCGTTCTCTTCGGCTTTTCATCCGCAGTCAAATGGGCAGACAGAGCGTACTAATTTAAAACCTGGAGACCTACTTGAGGTGCTTTGTGGCTGAGAATCAGGAGGACTGGTCCTCATTCTTGTCCCTAGCAGAGTTTGCTTTGAATAACCGTAGGCAGGAGTCCACGGGTAAGTTGCCATTTTTTGGCGCATACGGTTTTCATCCTCACTTTGGTACCTTTTCTGGGACTAGTTCCTCTGGGATGCCAGAGGAGGAGAGATTTTCTTCTGCCTTGTCTTCTATCTGGCGGAGGATCCAAGTGAATTTGGAGAAGATGGGTGAGAGGTATAAGCGAATGGCTGACAAGAGACGTATGACTGGTCCGGACCTGTGTGTGGGTGATCTGGTGTGGTTGTCTACTAAAAATATTAAACTGAGAGTACCATCTTGGAAACTGGGTCCAAGATTTATTGGACCGTACAAAATATCTGCGGTGGTCAATCCAGTAGCATTTCGGCTGGATCTTCCGCAGACTTGGAGGATCCATGATGTGTTCCACAGATCTTTACTGAAAAAATATGTGAAACTGGTGGAACCATCACCATTGTCTCCTCCTCCTGTTCTGGTTGATGGAAATTTAGAGTTCGAGATCTCCAGGGTTCCCTTCAGTACCTGGTACACTGGAGGGGATACTGCCCTGAGGAGAGGATGTGGGTTCCGGCTCTGGATGTTAGTGCCAGCCGATTGGTTAGGGCTTTTCACAGATCCCACCCGGATAAGGTTGGGCCGGGGTGTCCGGAGGTCACCCGTAGAAGGGGGGGTACTGTCATGCCCTGCTCAGGCTATGTGCGGAGGTCTGCTAGATTAGCAGCACGTGTCTAGCCTTTTGTTTTGGAGTCGAGCTAGATCCGCCTCCCTTCAGGTGCACTGGGTGGGGTCGTTGGTTTCAGTTTAAATCACACCCACTCCCAGTGTTCCTTGTGGGTTATAGCTTCTGTCTGGCTCTGTGGAAGTAAGGAAGGAAGGATTGGCTTTTCCTGCTTAGAAAAGATAAGTGGTTTTTCTGTTCTCTTGTGGTTTGCTGTCTAGGCTGTTAGAGAGACGCCTGCCCCTCCAGGTTCTGAGGGTGCAGGCTGCCTCTATTCCCCTTTCACCATCTCAGGGATTTTAGGGTATTTTCAGCCCAGGCACGAGAACACGTTATTCCCACCTTAAGGGTCTGAACGTGGGCATAGCAGTATAGGGAGAGCTGGTAGGGATTTGACAGGAGGTGACCTTGATCCCCAGCTTCTCGCCTAGAAACTTGTTCGTTTATTTTTCTATGTATTTGATATCCTGTCCGCCATGACACCGTCATTTTTGTTTGTGTCAGTGAGGCTATGGACCCTATTTCTGCACTGGCTGGACAATTGCAGGGTCTGTCTTTGGAGGTAGCTGACCTCCGCATGCAGATCCAGGGATCACAGGCTGCTGGTGCCCATAGTAGTTACCAGGCCTGTCCTGAACTTAAGGTTGCACTTCCGTATCGATTTTCGGGGGGAAGCGATAATTTCATTTGGTTCAGAGAGTCGTGTAAATTGTACTTTAGAGCCCCTTTTACACGAGCAAGTTTTCCACACTGTTCCTAAGGCCTCTTTCACATGAGAGTGTCGGATTAGGTTTCGATGCGTTCAGGGTGCTTTCAGTGAAACTCACACCATTTTGCAAGCACGTTCAGTCAGTTTTGTCTGCGATTGCGTTCAGTTTTTTCTGCGCGGGTGCGATGCGTTTTTCACGCGCGTGATAAAAAACTGAAGGTTTACAAACAACATCTCCCAGCAACCATCAGTGAAAAACGCATTGCATCCGCACTTGCTTCCGGATGCAATGCGTTTTTTACTGAAGCCCCATTCACTTCTATGGGGCCAGGGCTGCGTGAAAAATGCAGAATATGGCCCCTTTCACACGGGTGAGTTTTCCACGCGGGTGCAATGCGTCAGGTGAGGTTTTTTAGGAAAAAATTGATTTGCACCAAATCTGAATTTACTCATTCTTCGTGGTAACGAATCACATTTTTTCCTAAAATGGCTGCTGCACATGTTAGGACATGGAGCAAAGAACTCTGGGAATGAGGGATCACCCACAATGCCATGCATGCAGCCAATCAGCAGCCAGCCAGCCCTGTGATGTCACAGCCCTATAAATACCCTCAGCCATCTTGGATTTAGCCATTTTCCAGTGTATTTAGTGCAGGGAGAGACATTAGCAGACGCTAGGAAAGACTTAAAAACTTTTATTTTTGCTGAATAGAAGTTCAGGAAAAGGATAGAGAGGAATCATTCCACAGTATTGAAGCAGAACAGGGTTCAGTAGGGGAGTTTACAGCCTGGGTAATAGGAACAATCCTTGCTGCACTGACTGCGGATCCAAATTGCCATTATACAGCTGCTTTCAGGTTTGCAATAGATGATACCTCTAATTTCAGCAAACCGTTCTTGTTATTGGGGTGCAAGTGCTGTGTGATACAGCCATTAACAGGGTGTATTACTAGGAAATATTTCTATGTCTTATTAGCCCTTGTGCAGTGCAGTTATATGTTCTAAAGCCTTTTTTGGCGTGTATAAGTGGGACAGAAATAAGGGCTTATTTGTCATTCAGCTGTGAAGTTATATGTTCTAAAGCTTTTTTGGGGTGTATTAGTGGGAAAAAAGTATTATTTGCTATTGTGTGCTGAAGTTAGAAAATTACAGCCCTTTTTGGCGTGTATTAGTGGCAAAAAAAGTATTATTTGCCGTTCAGTGCTGCAGTTATATGTTCTAAAGCCTTTTTTGGCATGTATTAGTGGCAAAAAAATGATTATTTTCCGTTATGTGGTGAAGTGACAAAACTACAGGTTTCTTGGGGGGTGTATTAATTTCCTTTTTATTTACTTATTTGATCTAACAGTATGTCAGACAGAGAAGTGACAAGCCCTGCACAGAGGAGTGACAGAGGCCTAAATGTTTCTGGCGCAGGCACAGGTCGCAGCAGAGTAAGGGGGCATGGCAGCAGGGGTCACATCCAGTGGCCTGAGCCCAGTGTCAGCTAGCGGTCGTGTCTTGACCAGCGATTCTTGAATGGTTGACTTGGTCATCCACTTCATCCCAAGTGACATCAGACACCCCCAGCCAAGAGTCGGTGGGTTCGTCAGACACAATCCCTAGTTGGCATAGTCCGGGAGCAGGCCCTGTGCCCTCACCTGTCCTCAACCTGCCTCTGTCCTAGTCTGTTCCCTTAGCCAGAGAAGTATTATATGCTGTGGGATCATCTCCCCTATACAGCGAGGACGAGCTACTAGAGGACAGTCAGCAGCTACTGCCCAGCCAAGATCTAGGGGAGACATCCGCCGCTTCCTCCAGTAGGCGGGCAAGTAGTGATGAGGAGAGTGGTGTGGGAGCTGGTGTTGTGAACATGGCCATTTTCCGAATCTGTGGGCAGAAGGTGAAGCATGGCCAGGGTGTTGGCACCACGGCTCTGCGTCAACATATGCAGCGTCATCCTAAAGTGGCCTGGCAGAACCGTGGCTCCAATGTGGTGGCCCAGCCTTCAGCAGCAACCAACAGCTACATCACCCAGTGGCATGCACCTGATTTCAGGCAGTCAAGGCTTCACCACCTCAGCCGAAGGGAGCTGTCTGTCCTTCCCATCATCTACTGGTCCTGATGCTCCTGCTTCTCGCCCTCCTGCTCCTCATCAGTCATTCCGCCAGCAATCAATCACCGAAGCGATTTCCAAGAAACAACAGTATGCGTACACTCATCCAACGGCACAGAAGCTTAACGTGCTCCTGGCCAAGTTGCTGGTACTGCAATCCCTGCAGCACTGATGGCTTGTGTCAAACTGAGGTGGAGAGTCCCAAGCCGTCATTTCTTTGCCAAAAAGGCAGTACCAGCCCTGCACAAATATGTAGAACAGAAGGTTGGCCAGTCACCTTGTGCATGGCAGCGCCAACGTGTGGAGCTGTAACTAACGTCAAGGACAATATATGTCCTTTACGGCGCAGTGGGTAAATGTGGTTCCTGCCCAGCCAAAACAGCAACTTGGCCAGGTGACACGGCTTCCGCCTCCACGTTCTCATGCCGTTGGTCCTGCGACAATGTCCGCCTCTGCTTCCTCATCCTCCACCGCGTCCTCAGCCTCCACTGCAGGGACAATTCACAGTGCCCCTCCAGCATACCACATGTGCAGGGCACGGCGGTGTCACGCTGTTCTGCACTTCGTTTGCCTGGGCGAACGGAGTCACACAGGGGAGGAACTTCTCTGTGTCCTTCATCAAGAAATTAAATCCTGGTTTTCTCTGCGACAACTAAAAATCAGAACCATGGTGACCGACAATGGGAAAAACATGGTGTCAGCGCTATGTCAAGGAAGGCTGAGCCATGCTCCCTGCATTGCGCACGTGTTCAATCTGGTTGTCAAGCGGTTCCTGAAGTCTTCCACGCATCTGCAAGACATACAAAAAATGGCCAGGAAACTTTGCATGCACTTCAGCCACTTGTACACTGCCAAGGACACCCTCATTGAGCTGCAGCGGCAGAACAGCATCCCCCAATATAGGCTGATATGCGACGTTTTCACCCATTGCAATTCCACTCTCCATATGTTGGACTGACTATACGAACAGAGAAAGGCCATAAACGATTTCTTGGTGATCCAAGCGGACAAGAGTACTCCCCTATGTAACTCCGATGTCAGCCACTGGCAGCTCATGTTTGACACCTGTCATTTGCTTAGGCCCTTTGAGGACGCCACGTTATTTGTCAGTCGCCAGGACTATGGGTTGAACGTAATTCTACTGCTTCATATCCTGGAACAGATGCTGGTACATCTCTCCTGTGACAGGGGTCAGAAGATCTAAGAGACTGGCTGCACATGATGTGATCTGACAGCCTCTTTGGTTTCACTTGTTTCTGTGTTGTTGCTGGTTACGACCACATCTCTTGTCTCATATGTAGCTTAAGTGGTCATTACAACTCCTCTATTAAGTCTGGTCTCACCCATCATGCTATGTGGTTGATATCTCCTTTCTGGTCATGGAGGTGCTGGTGTTTGGTTCTCCTCTAAATTCCTGCTCATCCGCAGTTAACTGTCTTTTCCCTCTTTCTTGTTCGTTGTATTCCCCTATCTTTTCGTATTAGGCCTGAAGGAGTCTCCTGTTCCTTCATCTGGGAAGGAATGGGTCATCTTTTGTCCTGACACTATTTTCAGGGCCCTTTAGGGTCAGATAGGGCTCTAGGTTCCTGCGTATGAACATTCCTACCATCGAGGTCTCTTCATACTGATAGTAGTCAGGGCTCGGTTTAGGGATTCACTAGGTGGTGACCTTTCCCCTTTCCCTAGTTTCCAGGCCTAGTACCTTTTCTCTTCCCTCTTGTGTTCGGTGTGGAGTTTACTACCCACACTGCGCTGAGACAGCTGGTCAGGGGACCGGAGACTCAGTGTCTACATATCACGGCCACATGAGCCCTGTGGGGCTGAACTGGAGGTGGAGGAGGACATTGGAGCACAGGTGACAGGAGAGGAGGAACAGGAGCAGCCAGAGGAGTAAGAGGGAGATGAGGAAGACCAGGCAGATGACCTAGGCACACCATGGCAGTATGCAGTGGAGATGGAGGCAGGGTGTCCCTCCAAGTCACTTGCGCAAATGGCCCGCTGCATGCTCACTTGCTTTGGTAGTGACAGCTGAATTGTCACCATTTGGCAGAGGGATGACTTTTGGCTCTCCACCTTGTTGGACCCTTGTTAACCCCTTAAGGACACATGACGTATGGGTACGGCATGTTTCCCGAGTCCTTAAGGACACATGACGTACCGGTACGTCATGTGTTGTTCCGATCACTGCCGCCCGGCCGGCTGTGATCGGAACAAGGTGCCTGCTCAAATCATTGAGCAGGCACCTCGGCTAAATGCGCGGGGGGGTCCCGTGACCCCCCCATGTCCGCGATCGCAACAAACCGCAGGTCAATTCAGACCTGCGGTTTGTTGCGCTTTCTGCTGTTTCTGATCGCTGCGGTCCCTGACCGCGGCGATCAGAAACTTTAGTGTGCCGAAAATATATTTTTATCACCCCCCCTGCACCTCTGAATGATTTTAGCCCGGTGGGAGGTGCAGGGGGGGTGTTGCGGGCGGTGGGGGCGGTGCGGGAGGCGGGCGGTGCGGCAGGCGGGATCGCGATCCCCCGCCCGCCTCCCATTGAATAATCGTTGGTGTAGAGTGGGTATACCAGGGTGCCAGCACATTGCTGGCACCCTGGTATAAACGGCTGACATCGGTGATGCGATGTCAGCCGTTTAACCCTTTCCATACAGCGGTCCGTACGGACCGCTGTATGGAAAAAGTTAACAGTAAGAGGGAGCTCCCTCCCTCTCCGATCGGGGGGCTGCTGTGCCTTTGCAGCCCCCCGATGGAGAGGGAGAGAGCTCCCAGACAGCCCCCCGCCAGATCCCATCCTTACCCTTCCCCGTCTGCGCAGTTCTGAGCAGACGGGGAAGGTTCCCATGGCAACAGGACGCCTCTCAGGCGTCCTGCTGTCCATGGTGCTGAACAGATCTGTGCTGAAAGCATAGATCTGTTCAGTGTAAGTAAAATACAGTACAGAACAATATATATTGTACTGTACTGTATTATACAGACATCAGACCCACTGGATCTTCAAGAACCAAGTGGATCTGGGTAAAAAAAAAAGTGAAAAAAAGTGAAAAAAAAGTAAAAATCAAAAAACACATTTATCACTGATTAAAAATTAAAAAAATAACATTCCCTACACATGTTTGGTATCGCCGCGTCCGTAACGACCTGATCTATAAAACGGTCATGTTACTTTACCCGAACGGTGAACGCCATAAAAATAAAAAATAAAAAACTATGATGAAATTGAAATTTTGCTCACCTTACTTCCCAAAAAAAGGTAATAAAAGTGATCAAAAAAGTCGCATGTACGCCAAAATTGTAGCAATCAAACCGTCATCTCCTCCCGCAAAAAATGAGACCCTACTTAAGATAATCGCCCAAAAACTGAAAAAACTATGACTCTTAGACTATGGAGACACTAAAACTTTTTTTTGTTTTAAAAATGAAATCATTGGGTAAAACTTACATAAATTAAAAAAATGTAATACATATTAGGTATCGCCGCGTCCGTGACAACCTGCTCTATGAAATTACCACATGATCTAACCTGTCAGATGAATGTTGTAAATAACAAAAAAAAAAAACGGTGCCAAAAAAGCTAATTCTTGTTACCTTGCCGCACAAAAAGTGTAATATAGAGCAACCAAAAATCATATGTACCCTAAACTAGTACCAACAATACTGCCACCCTATCCCGTAGTTTCTAAAATGGGGTCACTTTTCTGGAGTTTCTACTCTAGGGGTGCATCAGGGGGGCTTCAAATGGGACATGGTGTCAAAAAAACAGTCCAGCAAAACCTGCCTTCCAAAAACTGTATGGCATTCCTTTCCTTCTGCGCCCTGCCGTGTGCCCGTACAGCGGTTTACGACCACATATGGGGTGTTTCTGTAAACTACAGAATCAGGGCCATAAATAATGAGTTTTGTTTGGCTGTTAACCCTTGCTTTGTAACTGGAAAAAAAATATTAAAATGGAAAATCTGCCAAAAATGTGAAATTTTGAAATTGTGTCTCTATTTTCCATTAAATCTTGTGCAACACCTAAAGGGTTAACAAAGTTTGTAAAATCAGTTTTGAATACCTTGAGGGGTTTAGTTTCTTAGATGGGGTCACTTTTATGGAGTTTCTACTCTAGGGGTGCATCAGGGGGGCTTCAAATGGGACATGGTGTCAAAAAAACAGTCGGCGCACCTTTCACTCTACGCCCCGCTGTGTGGCCGTACAGTAGTTTACAGCCACATATGGGGTGTTTCTGTGAACAGCAGAGTCAGGGCAATAAAGATACAGTTTTGTTTGGCTGTTAACCCTTGCTTTGTTAGTGAAAAAAATGGGTTAAAATTGAAAATTAGGCAAAAAAATGAAATTCTCAAATTTCATCTCCATTTGCCAATAACTCTTGTGCAACACCTAAAGTGTTAACGACGTATGTAAAATCAGTTTTAAATACCTTAAGGGGTGTAGTTTCTTAGATGGGGTCACTTTTAGGGAGTTTCTCCTCTAGGGGTGCATCAGGGGGCTTCAAATGGGACATGGTGTAAATAAACCAGTCCATAAAAATCAGCCTTCCAAAAACCAAACGGCGCACCTTTCACTCTACGCCCCGCTGTGTGGCCGTACAGTAGTTTACGGCCACGTATTGGGTGTTTCTGTAAACAGCAGAGTCAGGGCAATAAAGATACAGTCTTGTTTGGCTGTTAACCCTTGCTTTGTTAGTGGAAAAAATGGGTTAAAATGAAAAATTAGACAAAAAAATCAAATTCTCAAATTTCCTCCCCATTTGCCAATAACTCTTGTGCAACACCTAAAGGGTTAACAATGTATGCAAAATCAGTTTTGAATACCTTGAGGGGTGTAGTTTCTTAGATGGGGTCATTTTTGGGTGGTTTCTATTATGTAAGCCTCGCAAAGTGACTTCAAACCTGAACTGGTCCCTAAAAATTGAGTTTTTGTAAATTTCGGAAAAATTTCAAGATTTGCTTCTAAACTTCTAAGCCTTATAACATCCCCAAAAAATAAAATATCATTCCCAAAACAATTCAAGCATGAAGTAGACATATGGGGAATGTAAAGTCATCACAATTTTTTGGGGTATTACTATGTATTACAGAAGTAGAGAAACTGAAACTTTGAAATTTGCAAATTTTTCCAAATTTTTGGTAAATTAGGTATTTTTTTGTGCAAAAAAAATAATTTTTTTGACTTCATTTTACCAGTGTCATGAAGTACAATATGTGACGAAAAAACAATCTCAGAATGGCCTGGATAAGTCAAAGCGTTTTAAAGTTATTAGCACTTAAAGTGACACTGGTCAGATTTCCAAAAAATGGCCTGGTCCTTAAGGTGAAAATGAGCCCGGTCCTTAAGGGGTTAATGGTCCAAAATAGGGGCCTTTTTTACACCCGCTGAGAGGGAGGACAAACTGAACTACTATAGAGTCATCCTATGTAGTCAGTTGGCCGCTGCCTATCTGCGCCATCTTCCATCCTCTTGCAGGTATGATCCTGCCCTTTGTGCTCTTGTTCCACTGCCATGGCTGCTGTGGCAGGAATTTATGGGTATGAGCAGCACCAGCTCCATCAGCAGCAGATTGAGACCAGAGTTGATGATGAGCAGCTTTCTTAACCCACCTAGTGATGAAACTACTCACCAGCAGCAGCAGCTAGACATGGAGCAGAACCTGAACCAGCAGGTAGTGGCATACTTGGACAGCACCCTGCCACCCCATATTGAACATCCGCTAGACTACTGGGCAGCCAAACTGGATTTGTGGCTGCTGTGCTGTCTGGCCAGTAGTGTGGCATCAGAGCGGGTGTTCAGTGCGGCGGGGGCCATAGTTACCCCAAGGAGAACTCGCCTTTCCACCCAAATTGTGGAGAGACTGACATTTGTCATAATGAATTAGCCGTGGATCAGCCGGGATTTCCACCCACCAATGCCTGATGCATCAGATTAGATCATCCATGCTGCCTCACCCAAACCTTGAAAAAAGAGATTGGTTTCTTCTGGCTACCTGCTTCAGCTACAATTCTGATGCTGCCACCCGCCTGATGCCACACATATGATGCCAAGTGCTCCATATTATACCCACCATCTTCAGCGGGTACTGTTATTGCCACTCACCTCCCCATTCTGTCACCGGGTCACTCTGTAATCTCCTGATACTGCTGCCACGTCACTCAGGTCTCCTCATGCTGCTGCTGCTACCTCCACACTATGTCACCTTGCCTTTCTGTGGTCTCCTCATGCTGTTCTAAATCAGCACTATGTCACTGGGCCACACTGTGGCCTACTCATGCTGCTGCCACCTCCACACTGTCGCCTTGCCACTTTGTGGTCTCATGCTGCTGCTAAATCAAGACTGTGTCACTGAGCCACTCTGTGGCCTCCTCATGCTGCTGCCACCTCCACACTATGTCACCTTGCAACTGTGGGGTCTCCTCATGCTGCTGCTAAATCAAGACTGTGTCACTGGGCCACTCTGTGGTCTTCTCCTGCTGCTGCCAACTCACAACTCTGTCTCTGGGCCTCTCTGTGGTCTCCTCATGTTGCTGCCACCTTAACACTATGTAAATGGGCCACTTTGTGGTGCCATCATGCCGCTGCTGCAGCCACCTCCCCACTATGTCACTGGGCCACTCTGTGGCTTCCTTATGCTGCTGCCACTTCAACACTATGTAAATGGGCCACTCTGTGGTCTCCTCTTGATTCTGCTGCTACCACCTCCCCAATTTGTCACTGGGCCACTCTGTGGTCTCCTCATGCTGCTGCCACCTCAACACTATGTCACCTTGGGACTGTGTGGTCTCATCATGCTGCTGCTAAATAAATACTGTGTCACTGGGCCACTCTGTGGTCTCCTCATGCTGCTCCCAACTAACAACTCTGTCTCTGGGCCACTCTGTGGTCTCCTCATGCTGCTGCCCCCTCAACACTATGTAAACCGGCCACTCTATGTTCTCCTCATGCTGCTGCTGCCACCTCCCCACTATGTCACTGGGCCACTCTGTGGTCTCCTCTTGCTGCTGCTACCTTACCACTATATCATTGGGACACCCTGTGGACGTCTCAAGCTGTTCTCCCACCCTCCCCACTCCATGACTGGGCCACTATTTTGCCTTTTTTTACCTAGTTGACATAATCATTTATTTGACCCTTCTTCTGATCTGTCAGAAGGACGGAAAAATAAGACGCGCAATGGATTATTTCTGTGTAGCAGCTGTAAGGCCTGTATGGTCTCATCAGAATTGGCTTATGATTTGGTAGCCAAAAGCAGGAGTGGGTACAAAACACAGAAAACATGCAAATATTGCATTCACGTGTCATCTCTGTTTTGGATCCACTCCTGTTATTTTTTTTTTTTTTTTAGCAATACTGATGGATTATTGACCAAATGCTGACCGAGTGAAGGCAAATGCTCAAAAGACAGGATCCATTTTTTGGGTGGTTATTGTTCTGACAGACCAGAGGAAGGGTAAAATAATCAGTAACGTCAATACAAACTTACTGCTGACACCCGCTCCACTCTGTCAGGGGGGCTCTACTTGTATAAGCGTTTAATAAAACAGGTTCTGTAGACATCTATGTGGAATCAGCTGACCACAGTGTAAAATAAGTGCGCTCTTTCACGCTACAGTACTGTAGGATCTTGGGCTTCTGCACGGTTCTTTATACCTGACACTGACCTGTAAGGCTGAGTTCACACTTGAGTTATTTGGTCAATTTTGGCCTCGTAACTGCCCAAATAAGTGAAGTGTGCAGTGATTCTAAGAGTGACGCCTGTCATGTGCGTGTCATACAGACTCACAGTATTGTTTCACTACCCCAGTAGACTCCCTATGAATGTTACTGCAAGGCACAGTGTCCTACACCACTATACAGGCTTTCTGCAGCCAGAAAATAGCATTTTTTTTAACGCGATTCACCGCAAATAAATTCATATAGAATCTTTTCGGAAAATTCGGCAAACCGGCCGAATCCAAATTTTGAGAAATTCGCTCTTTCTAATTAAGGTCTATAATAAAAAAAATCATACCTCATCCATTTGATCGCAATATGTCACCACGCACAAGATATCGCGTGGGATCGTCAATCAAGATGGCGGCAGGCTCTTCGCATTCAAACGGATGAGGTAAGAATGACTTTTTTACCCCACTTCAGGGAAAATTGATTTTTTACCACGAAGCATGAGGAAATTCGGCTTTGCGGTGAATTAAATTTTCCCTGAGATTCGCTCAACACTACCCATTTATAAAGATATTTATACTCAAAATAAAGATTAGATCTGGCTGCTGTATGTGGTACACTGCCGATGTGTGTCCTGTGTAACACTGTATTTACTACATAGCACAGGCGGCTGAGTGATATGGTTATTACCAGTCTATGTAAAAAAGAGTTAGATAGCTAAGTACACTATTGGTAATGCCTTTATAATTCTTAATTGTAAAACACTTAACTTGACATGTTCTTCCAAATGTAATGTGCTCTCAATTCTCCTTGATTTCCACCATTTTCTTAGGGTACAGGACTCCCTCATTTTTAAAGACAATGGTCCTTTCCATCAATGACCCACCAAGGATGGAGAAGGACAGAGACCACATGGCTGCGAGGATATTAGACCTCACCCTGGAAATCATCTCCTTGATAACTGGAGAGGTGAGAGTCTCACATGACATCACTCTTATCTCTAGTAATAAACCAGCGAAATGACTGGAAAGGTGAAGGATTCTTAGAATCTCTGTAGTGATCAGCATCTCCCCATACACAGGATTACACAGTAGTGAAGAAGTCGTCTGGTGAGTGTGTGACACCCCGTGTGTCAGGAGGACGGAGCAGGACCCAGAGCCCCATCACCGAGCCTCCACCTCATTCCCTGATACATGAGCAGAAGATCCTAGAACTTACCACCAGGATCACTGAGCTGCTAAGCGGAGAGGTTAGTGCTGCTGGGAATGCTGGGACATTATACAATAACGCCATGGGATGGGTCTGGTAATGACCTTATTCTTGTGTTGTCAGGTTCCTATAAGGTGTCAGGATGTCGCTGTCTATTTTGCCATGGAGGAGTGGGAATATTTAGCAAAACACAAGGATCTGTACAAGGATGTCATGATGGAGAACCATCAGTCTCTCACATCACCGGGTAAGAGGAGACCTTCTATGACCGTAGAGGAGAGAACAGTATTGAAAGTTAGTGTTGAAGAAGTGGTTGTAGATCCACTGTGCCACTGAACAGATTTGGCTTCGGGCTACTTAAAAAAGGAGTAATTGGACCCCATGCTTTTCACCCTTTTATTAATATGGACTCTACTGTGGGGAAACAACCAGACCATCTCCTCTTGGTGTAGTTTCTATTCAGTGGCTGCTCATCCAGAAGTGTAATCAGGAAACAAGCTGAGGTCAGGGCAGGTAGTGTTTGTGAAATCCAGTAAACAGTCCAAAAGTCAGGCAGCAAAGGGTGAAATCCTGTTAAAAGGAAGAGATCAATACATGGCAAATGAGCAGAGTAATGATGCACCTTCGCAGGAAACTGGCAACTAGTACCTAATATTCAGGCACCCTTCTACAGGGGAGGGTGCCTAAAATAACCCTGGCTAGTTATAAGCCAGACAGATTAGGACAAACACGAGCTGGCCCCTAAAGAGCCAGAGGAAGTACACAGTCCTGAAGCAAGTCTAGTGATGGTTTTAGGGTGACACGTTGCACCAATATATGGTGGGGAAGATCTTGTAGGATATGGAACTGTGCTCTATTATAGGAAAGGAATTGTTGCTTTTAGGCTTTTTGTACAATATGTTGCAAGAATTGCTGTCAATTAGTCCCACAAAAAAACAACCCAGTTTTTTTTTTTACACAAAAGTTGCTAAAGCATATATAACATGTCACGTAAAGTAGGGAACAATGCAGCTCTAAATTCCACCCGCAACACTGTCCCTACCTACTTGGATGATCTTTCCTAAATGGCAGCCCCCAACTGGTGGAAGGTCCATAACCTGGATAATTGCATGGACCTAAACGAGAGGGGAAACAAAAGTCAGACAGGCCAGAGAATAAATGTCAGAAACAAAGTGAGAAAATCCAATACCAGAGTGGGTTAGTTGTCAGAAATCCAGAGGTACAAACAGTGAAGCAAAACATTCTTGTGTGGCAAAGAGGACCAATCACGGGCAACTTTGGCCAAAAGTTGTCTGTTTAAATACAGGAAACACATGATGCCGGCAACAAGCCTGATTGGTATCTGGTCCCTGATAGGTTGACCAGCCTCAGCAACTAAATAGTGGTGGCTAGAGGCTAGGATCACAGCAATGGTGTAGGCAAGTACATGACAGTACCCACCTTTAACCACCTCCGGACCGCCTAACGCAGGATCGCGTTCTGGAGGTGGCAGCGCTGCGCACAGTCACGCATATATGCGTCATCTCGCGATGGCCGAGATTTCCTGTGAACGCGCGCACACAGGCGCGCGCGCTCACAGGAACGGAAGGTAAGAGAGTTGATCTCCAGCCTGCCAGCGGCGATCGTTCGCTGGCAGGCTGGAGATGTGTTTTTTTTAACCCCTAACAGGTATATTAGACGCTGTTTTGATAACAGCGTCTAATATACCTGCTACCTGGTCCTCTGGTGGTCCCATTTGTTTGGATCGACCACCAGAGGACACAGGTAGCTCAGTAAAGTCCCACCAAGCACCACTACACTACACTACACCCCCCCCCGTCACTTATTAACCCCTTATTAGCCCCTGATCACCCCTGATCACCCCATATAGACTCCCTGATCACCCCCCTGTCATTGATCACCCCCCTGTCATTGATTACCCCCCTGTAAAGCTCCATTCAGATGTCCGCATGATTTTTACGGATCCACTGATAGATGGATCGGATCCGCAAAACGCATCCGGACGTCTGAATGAAGCCTTACAGGGGCGTGATCAATGACTGTGGTTATCACCCCATATAGACTCCCTGATCACCCCCCTGTCATTGATCAACCCCCTGTAAAGCTCCATTCAGACGTCCGCATGATTTTTACGGATGCACTGATAGATGGATCCGATCCGCAAAACGCATCCGGACGTCTGAATGAAGCCTTACAGGGGCATGATCAATGACTGTGGTGATCACCCCATATAGACTCCCTGATCACCCCCCTGTCATTGATCACCCCCCTGTCATTGATCAACCCCCCTGTAAAGCTCCATTCAGATGTCCGCATGATTTTTACGGATGCACTGATAGATGGATCGGATCCGCAAAACGCATCCGGACGTCTGAATGAAGCCTTACAGGGGAGTGATCAATGACTGTGGTGATCACCCCATATAGACTCCCTGATCACCCCCCTGTCATTGATTACCCCCCTGTAAAGCTCCATTCAGATGTCCGCATGATTTTTACGGATGCACTGATAGATGGATCGGATCCGCAAAACGCCTCCGGACGTCTGAATGAAGCCTTACAGGGGCATGATCAATGACTGTGGTGATCACCCCATATAGACTCCCTGATCACCCCCCTGTCATTGATCAACCCCCTGTCATTGATTACCCCCCTGTAAAGCTCCATTCAGACGTCCGCATGATTTTTACGGATCCACTGATAGATGGATCGGATCCGCAAAACGCATCCGGACGTCTGAATGAAGCCTTACAGGGGCATGATCAATGACTGTGGTTATCACCCCATATAGACTCCCTGATCACCCCCCCTGTCATTGATCACCCCCCCTGTCATTGATCACCCCCCCTGTCATTGATCACCCCCCCTGTCATTGATCACCACCCCTGTCATTGATCACCCCCCTGTCATTGATCACCCCCCCCTGTCATTGATCACCCCCCTGTCATTGATCACCCCCCTGTCATTGATCCCCCCCCCCTCTGTAAGGCTCCATTCAGATATTTTTTTGGCCCAAGTTAGCAGAATTTTTTTTTTTTTTTCTTACAAAGTCTCATATTCCACTAACTTGTGTCAAAAAATAAAATCTCACATGAACTCACCATACCCCTCACGGAATCCAAATGCGTAAAATTTTTTAGACATTTATATTCCAGACTTCTTCTCACGCTTTAGGGCCCCTAGAATGCCAGGGCAGTCTGGTATCCAAATGTCTAAAAATGCCCTCCTAAAAGGAATTTGGGCACCTTTGCGCATCTAGGCTGCAAAAAAGTGTCACACATCTGGTATCGCCGTACTCAGGAGAAGTTGGGGAATGTGTTTTGGGGTGTCATTTTACATATACCCATGCTGGGTGAGAGAAATATCTTGGTCAAATGCCAACTTTGTATAAAAAAAGGGAAAAGTTGTCTTTTGCCAAGATATTTCTCTCACCCAGCATGGGTATATGTAAAATGACACCCCAAAACACATTCCCCAACTTCTCCTGAATACGGCGATACCACATGTGTGACACTTTTTTGCAGCCTAGGTGGGCAAAGGGGCCCATATTCCAAAGAGCACCTTTAGGATTTCACAGGTCATTTACCTACTTACCACACATTAGGGCCCCTGGAAAATGCCAGGGCAGTATAACTACCCCACAAGTGACCCCATTTTGGAAAGAAGACACCCCAAGGTATTCCGTGAGGGGCATGGCGAGTTCCTAGAATTTTTTATTTTTTTTCACAAGTTAGTGGAAAATGCTTATTTTTTTTTTTTTTTTTTTTTCATACAAAGTCTCATATTCCACTAACTTGTGACAAAAAATAAAAAGTTCCATAAACTCACTATGCCCATCAGCGAATACCTTGGGGTCTCTTCTTTCCAAAATGGGGTCACTTGTGGGGTAGTTATACTGCCCTGGCATTCTAGGGGCCCAAATGTGTGGTAAGGAGTTTGAAATCAAATTCTGTAAAAAATGACCTGTGAAATCCGAAAGGTGCTCTTTTGAATATGGGCCCCTTTGCCCACCTAGGCTGCAAAAAAGTGTCACACATCTGGTATCTCCGTAATCGGGAGAAGTTGGGGAATGTGTTTTGGGGTGTCATTTTACATATACCCATGCTGGGTGAGAGAAATATCTTGGCAAAAGACAACTTTTCCCATTTTTTTATACAAAGTTGGCATTTGACCAAGATATTTATCTCACCCAGCATGGGTATATGTAAAAAGACACCCCAAAACACATTCCTCAACTTCTCCTGAATACAGAGATACCAGATGTGTGACACTTTTTTGCAGCCTAGGTGGGCAAAGGGGCCCACATTCCAAAGAGCACCTTTCGGATTTCACAGGTCATTTACCTACTTACCACACATTTGGGCCCCTAGAATGCCAGGGCAGTATAACTACCCCACAAGTGACCCCATTTTGGAAAGAAGAGACCCCAAGGTATTCGCTGATGGGCATAGTGAGTTCATGGAAGTTTTTATTTTTTGTCACAAGTTTGTGGAATATGAGACTTTGTATGAAAAAAAAAATAAAAAAAAAAATCATCATTTTCCACTAACTTGTGACAAAAAATAAAAAATTCTAGGAACTCGCCATGCCCCTCACGGAATACCTTGGGGTGTCTTCTTTCCAAAATGGGGTCACTTGTGGGGTAGTTATACTGCCCTGGTATTCTAGGGGCCCAAATGTGTGGTAAGGAGTTTGAAATCAAATTCAGGAAAAAATGAGGAGTGAAATCCGAAAGGTGCTCTTTGGAATATGGGCCCCTTTGCCCACCTAGGCTGCAAAAAAGTGTCACACATCTGGTATCTCCGTATTCAGGAGAAGTTGAGGAATGTGTTTTGGGGTGTCTTTTTACATATACCCATGCTGGGTGAGATAAATATCTTGGTCAAATGACAACTTTGTATAAAAAAATGGGAAAAGTTGTCTTTTGCCAAGATATTTCTCTCACCCAGCATGGGTATATATAAAATGACACCCCAAAACACATTCCCCACCTTCTCCTGAGTACGGAGATACCAGATGTGTGACACTTTTTTGCAGCCTAGGTGGGCAAAGGGGCCCATATTCCAAAGAGCACCTTTCGGATTTCACAGGTCATTTTTTACAGAATTTGATTTCAAACTCCTTACCACACATTTGGGCCCCTAGAATGCCAGGGCAGTATAACTACCCCACAAGTGACCCCATTTTGGAAAGAAGAGACCCCAAGGTATTCGCTGATGGGCATAGTGAGTTCATAGAACTTTTTATTTTTTGTCACAAGTTAGTGGAATATGAGACTTTGTAAGAAAAAAAAAAAAAAAAAAAAAATCATAATTTTCCGCTAACTTGTGACAAAAAATAAAAAGTTCTATGAACTCACTATGCCCATCAGCGAATACCTTAGGGTGTGTACTTTCCGAAATGGGGTCATTTGTGGGGTGTTTGTACTGTCTGGGCATTGTAGAACCTCAGGAAACATGACAGGTGCTCAGAAAGTCAGAGCTGCTTCAAAAAGCGGAAATTCACATTTTTGTACCATAGTTTGTAAACGCTATAACTTTTACCCAAACCATTTTTTTTTTACCCAAACATTTTTTTTTTATCAAAGACATGTAGAACTATAAATTTAGAGCAAAATTTCTATATGGATGTCGTTTTTTTTTGCAAAATTTTACAACTGAAAGTGAAAAATGTCATTTTTTTGCAAGAAAATCGTTAAATTTCGATTAATAACAAAAAAAGTAAAAATGTCAGCAGCAATGAAATACCACCAAATGAAAGCTCTATTAGTGAGAAGAAAAGGAGGTAAAATTCATTTGGGTGGTAAGTTGCATGACCGAGCAATAAATGGTGAAAGTAGTGTAGGTCAGAAGTGTAAAAAGTGGCCTGGTCTTTCAGGGTGTTTAAGCACTGGGGGCTGAAGTGGTTAAGGAGGAACCACTGGACCCTTAACCAACGACCAATGCTTATCCAGATGAGTTTCATGAACGTTCTTAATTCATTTGTCAGCATGCATATCTCTATAAGAAACTCATGATCTCTCCTTTTGTCCATCACATTTCCAATGAGCCAGATATTGTACTTTACCTTGTCTTACTCTTCTGGAACCTAAAGTTTTAGTGACCTCATATTCCAGCTCTCCATGCACCTCATCCGAAGAAAAAGGTCTCAGGAGGGATGAGAGAAGTGACATATTTATAGAGTAGAGACCTGTGGAACATTATAGAGTAGAAACCCTTGTGGAACATAGAAAGAAAACCCCAAAAAGTGACCCCATTTTGAAAACTACCCCCCTCAAGGAATAAATCTAGTGGTGAAGTAAATGCTTTGACCCAACAAGAGTTTCATAGAATTTAGAAACACATTTCCAACATAAAGTTGTTTTAGCATCAAATTTTTCATTTTCACAAGGGGTAACAGGAGAAAATGCACCCCACAATTTGTTATGCATTTTTTCTTGAATACGGCAACACCGCAAATGTGGTCATATACCGCTGTTTGGGAGTACGGCATCATTCAGAAGGGAAGGAGCGGCATCAGGATTTTCTAACAATTGTAGCTGTTTGGGGGCTTGATTTTTGCGGGATGGGCTGTAGTTTTTATTGGCATCCTTCATGTTTGTATATGTCTTTTTGTTCACTTTTTATACAATTTTTTGTGGGGGTGAAGTGGGCAAAAATGGCAATTCTGTCAGTGTTGTTTATTTTAATTTTTTATGTGGTTACTCTTGCGGTAAATATTCTAGGATTATTTTGTTCTGTGGGTTGATATGGCCATGGCGATACCAAATTTATATTTTTTTATGTTTTACTACTTTTTCAGAATAAAATCACTTTGGTGTTAAAAATAAATGATATTTTTCTTTGCCCTATACTAAAGTCCATAAAATGTTTGTTTTCACCAATGTAGCTGTGAGGGGGCTTGTTTTTGTGGGACAGGCTGTAGTTTTTATTGGTACATATGACTTTTTGATTACTTGTTATTTCTTTTTTTGTGGAGGTGAGGTGACAAAAACAGAAATATCGTCATTGTTTGTTACATAATTTTTTTTACAGTGTTCACCACGTGGGATTAGTAACATGATACTTTTATAGATCAGGTCATTACGAACGCGCCGATACCAATTGTGTTTTTTTTTTTGTTTTTTTTTCACCTTTTTCTTGAAGATCCAGTGGGCCTGATGGTCATATATTGCAATGCACTGTATTGTCACTGTTACACTTACACCAAGCCTGATCAGCCTTAGGTAAATGGCAGCCCGGATGCCTTTGTAAGTTAGCATACAGTTACTTCCAAATGCGTGAAGGGGTTAAAGATTCATAATCAATTCAGTAAGAAGTTTCACGTTTTTTCACATTCCTATTTAGAAAGAGTTACAGGGGTATTCCGGTTGGAGCAAGTAATTCCTGTATCTACAGGATAGGGGATAACTATCAGATTGGTGGGCGTCCTACTGCTGGGATCCCCACTGATCAGGCGAACGGGGGCACCATACCCCCTGCAGGCTGCTCCCCTGAAATTACCGAAGAGGCTTGTCGCACAAATGCACGCGGCCACTCCATTCATTTCTATGGGAGTTCCAGAGATAGTCAAGCACTGTACTCTACTCCAGTCATTTCAGGGGAGCAGCAAGGGGCAAGGCCCCTGTTCTTGTGATCGGTGGGGGTCCCAGCGGTAGGGCCCCAACCGATCTGATAGTCATACCAGGGGATAACTTGTTCTAATCGGAAAAACTCTTTAATGAAAATAAATCAGTAAGTTGTATGTGCACTAAGATTGGCAAAAAATCTAGAATGCAACAATGGAAAAAAATATTCTTCCTAAAAGCCAAAAATAGGTAGGCAGTGAAATGGTTTAGGGGATTCAGAGGCTGAGAATTGAAAAAGATAGGTGTAAGTAAAAAAAGAAAGAGGAAAGTAGTTGTCATAATATGCAAAGCAAAATAGAGCATGACAACAAAAACAAAACAGAAGATGTACGAAAACTTGTTGAAAGGAAAATGAAGTTGTTGGCCAAGAAAGCCAATCAAATCACTTCTTTAACTTTACAAAGACTGCCTGAATAATGATAGTTGGAATTGTAGTGGTTGCCACTAGCACCAGTTCTAATAATTTCTCCTATTTACTTTGTTTCCTGTCTCGACTGATTAATAAAAAAAATTGGTTCTGGGAAAGTAAGAAAATTTTGTTTCATTTTCTAGGTGAAGACAGGATAAGATATTCCAATAAGCATCTCCATTTCTCTTCATACCATCAAGCAGAAGATAACAATACCACACAAGCTAATTCAATAACTCCTAATGTACCCTCAGTTCTTCACAGAGGAGATCTATCCACCGATACTGCTGGACACAAGAAACCTTCAACACTGATTGGCAGAACAAGAACTAAACAGAAATGTGGGAAACATTTTAAAAGGAAATCTAATCTTTTCTTGCTTGAGAGAAATCATGGAGTGAAAAAGTCATTTTCATGCTCAGAATGTGGAAAATCTTTTAGCAAGAAATTATTTCTGGATCAACATCAGAGAACTCACACAGGAGAGAAGCCATTTTTATGTTCAAAATGTGGGAAATCTTTTAGTCGGAAATCACTACTTGTGTACCATCTAAGAATCCACTTAGGGGAAAAGCCATTTTCATGTCCTGAATGTGGGAGGTGTTTTAGTCAGAAATCAAATCTTCATAGACATCAGAAAGCTCACACAGGGGAGAAGCCATTTTCATGTTCAGAATGTGGGAAATGTTTTAGTCGGAAATCACAACTTGAGATCCATCTAAAAAGCCACATAGGGGAAAAGCCATTTTCATGTCCTGAATGTGGGAAATGTTTTAGTCAGAATTCGTATCTTCTTAGACATCAGAGAACTCACACAGGGGAGAAGCCATTTTTATGTTCAGAATGTGGGAAATGTTTTAGTCGGAAATCACAACTTGTAATCCATCTAAGAATCCACTTAGGGGAAAAGCCATTTTCATGTTCTGAATGTGGGAAGTGTTTTAGTCAGAATACGCATCTTCTTATACATCAGAAAGCTCACACAGGGGAGAAGCCATTTTTATGTTCAGAATGTGGGAAATGTTTTAGTCGGAAATCACAACTTGTAATCCATCTAGGAATCCACTTAGGGGAAAAGCCATTTTCATGTTCTGAATGTGGGAAGTGTTTTAGTCAAAATTCGTATCTTCTTAGACATCAGAAAGCTCACTCAGGGGAGAAGCCATTTTCATGTACTGAATGTGGTAAATGTTTTAGTCTGAAATCATCTTTTGTTAGACATCAGAAAGCTCACTCCGGGGAGAAGCCATTTTCATGTCCTGAATGTGGTAAGCGTTTTATTCAGAAATCAGATCTTCATAGACATCAGAAAGATCACACAGGGGAGAAGCCATATTCATGTTCAGAATGTGGGAAATGTTTTAGTCTGAAATCGTGTTTTGTTAGACATCAGAGAACTCACACAGGGGAGTAGCCATTTTCATGTTTAAAATGTGAAAAATCTTTTAGTCAGAAATCACGTCTTGTTAGACACCACAAAGTTCACACCGAGGAGAAGCAATTTTCATGTTCAGAAAGTGGAAAATTTTTTAGTCATATATCAAGTCTTGCTAAACCTCAGAAAACTCACACGGAAAAGAGAAGCCAATATAAGTCAGAAATACAAGACATAATGTAACTCACACATTCTTACTACAGATGGCAGGATCTCAGTCTGTGAATCAGTTATAGATACAAGCCAGGTCTTGTTTTAAAGCTGACAATCCGGTGAAGAGAAATCCAGCACTGCATGGGGATCCAGGTAAAATCTCTTTTATTTCATGTGCTATAACATCCAACAGACCAGTATAGAAGTCGCAAATATGTTTCAGACCCATCGGTCCTTACTCATAGGATAGTTTTCTACTTGCTTCAAGGAAAGCGGCAGTTGGGGAGTTTGACTGGGGCGGCACACCTGTCAATCCATTACACAGATGTCCTCAGGTGAGCTGAGGGAGGATGGAAACCTCCCATTGATAACTACAGTATGCTATAAGTAAAGACTGTTGGGTCTTAAACTTGTAAACAACTGCACCAGTATGTTGGAAGTGCTACTTCATAGAATAGAGAGATTTTATCTGGATCCCTGTGCAGTGCTGGATTTCTCTTCACGTTTGATAATTTGCTCCAAAACCTTCCATGCATTTAGGGAGTATCCATGAGAAAAGAGGTGAGCTGAACTGTGTTATGTATTTGAAGCTGACAATCTAGGCTTCAAAACAAGATCATGGTCCAAGGCCTTTAGAAACAGGTGCCAGTGAAAGCTGCATAAACCTGCAGCTCTTACTCACAAGACAATTTCTAAGGGCTATATCTCCTGATGTGAAGCAGGTAATGATCCTGTAGTGGCACCAAAATGCTTGATGACCTCTCACCTTGATAAGTGCACAGGACCTAAACTAAAGGGGAAACAGAAGTCAGACAGGACAGGTTGGAACCAGAGAATAAAAGTCAGAACCAAAATGAGAAACAAACTCTTGAGTATAATACGAAACAGGTCAATACCAGGGAGTTACATCAGGAGTCAAATAGTCGAATTCAGGAATGGGTCAGCAATCAGAAAGGCTGAGTTATAAACAGTGGCACAAAACACGCTTGTGTGGCAAGAAAGACCAATCACAGGCAACTGTGGTCAGTAGTTGCCTGTTTAAATACTCTGCCAACACCAAGCCCAATTGGTCCAGCTTCCCATAGCCACCATAGCAATGCAGAGATTGCCACGGTAGCGCGGGCAGATAAGTACATGGCATACCTATACTTATTTGGGAAAATCATAATCGTACTGACCTGCAGAATGAAGGTACCATATTTTTATTCTATATGGTAAGCAGTGCAAATTTCCAAATGCAAATGGTGGAATTGCTGTTGTTTTTTCACATTCCCACACAGAAAAAGTTAATGAAATAAATCCATACGTTGTATGTGCCCTAAGACTGCCCAAAAAGTTGGAAGGCAACCGTGGAAAAAATCATTCATCCTAAATGCCTAAAATATGGCAGTAATGGGGTTTGGGGATACAGAGGCTGAGAATTGAAAGGATAGGTGTAAGTAAGAAAAGAAAGAAAGAAAGTAGTATTCATAATATATAAAGCACAAATAAAGCATGACAGCGAAGACAAAAGAGAACATGTATTAAAGCTTGTAGGGAAATAAAATTGAGTTGTTGCCCAAGACAAACAATCAAATCCCTTCTTTAATTTTCCAAAAGCTGCCTGAAAAAGTATAGTTGGAATGGGATTGGTTGCCATTAGCACTGGTTTTGATAATTTCTCCTATTTACTTCATGCTTCCTAGCTTGATATTGTCTCAATAAAGCTTGATTAATATAAATAAAATTTGTTTTAGGAAAGTAGGAAAATTTTGTTTTAATTTTCTATGTGAAGACAGGATGAGAGACTCCCATAAGCATCTCCATTTACCACCCTATGATGAAGTAGAAGATAACAATCCCACACAAGATGATTCAATAATTCCTAATCCCTCAATCCTTCACAGCGGAGATCTATCCACTGATACTGCTGGTCACAAGAAACCTTCATCAAAGCAATCATTAATTGGCAAAACAAGAAAAAAACTGAAATGTGGGAAATATTTTAAAGGAAATCTGATCTTTCCTTATATGAGAGAAATCACAGAGATAAAAGGTTATTTTCGTCAGAATGTGGAAAATCTTTTACCAGGAAATTTATTCTGGATTCACATGAGAGAACTCAGACAGGGGAGAAGCCATATTCATGCCCAGAATGTGGGAAATGCTTTTGTCGGGAAAAAAAAAGTCTTGCTACACATGAGAGAACTCACACTGAAGAGAGGACACTACCGGTCAGAAGTACAGGACATAATGCAACTCATACATTCTTACTACATATGGCAGGATCTCAGCTTGTGAAGAAACTATCGATGCAAGCCAGGTCTTATTTTAAAGCTGACAATCATGTGAGGAGAAATCCAACACTGCACAGGCATCTAGGTAAAATCTCTTTATCCCATGCAATTAAACATCTGACAGATCAGAAAAGAAGTAGTTAATATTTTTTAATCCCAACATTTCTTATTTATGGCATAATTTGCTACCTGGTACAAAGAACAGTGGCAGTTGGGGACTTTTACTGGGACAGTTCAAATGACAAACCATTACATAGGTTTCTTAAGGTGAGTGCAGGGAGGACAAAAACCTCCTGTTGAGAACTGTGCTATGAGTAAAGGCTGTTGGATCTGAAACTTGTAAGCGACTTCTGTACCGATATGTTGAATTTTTTATCGCATGGAATAAAGAGATTTTATAAGGCTCCAGCGCAGTGCTGGAATTCTCTTCATGTGTTTGTGTCACAGCTATATTGGTGTTTGACCGTGACGCGGTTGCCGTGCAGACTGGTTGCCAGGGCAACTTGTGGTTTGCACGTGCACTTCCCCTTTAAGGTGTGTCTCCCTGCTGTTTGGTGAGCAAGGGGTTAATCTTCTGGCTACTGGGGATTAAGGTGTTTCCTGGGTGTGGCCGCAAGCTTGATATAAACCTGTGGCTTGCTGGCTGGTTACAGTTGTACTACAGCCTTGCTTGGTGTTGGAGCTTTCCTCCCTGCCTGGGTGTTCCAGCCCAGTCCTTGAGGGCCACCTTATGGAACATAAATTGTCCTCCCTTTTGTACTCTCCTTGTACCTTTACCCTCACTTGTTGTTTGTTAGGTGTGGGTTTATGTTCAGGGTGTGTTGTACGGCTTCTTGGTTGTTACATGTCTGGGCTGTTGTTGGTGTTTGTCCCTACATGTATGTTTGATGTTTTCCCTGTATGTTGAAGCCTGTATGCAGCGCTGCTTGGGGCTGCCATGCACTGTGTGAGCATGGGGGGCTCTGGCAGAGTTGGTATGCTGGATTCCTGTGTGGGTTGTTTGTACTGTGACCTGCTGTGTGTTCGGGCTCCTGTACTGATGCACAGGTTCTAGTTGTGGACGCTTCTGCAGGTAAGTGAGTTGTCTTGTTGTTCTTACCTGCCGATCCTCTAGCTGTGTATGATCTCTCCTCTTCCCTGCTTCTAGGCCTTTCGAGACTCCTGTTCCTCCGTGTTGTGGATGAACAGGTCATCTCTACCCTGCTCCTATGTGAGGGATTTACAGGGCGATATTAGGTATCCAGGGTATGAGCTGTCCCACCATCAGGGTCCGCTCATACAGTTAGGAGTTAGGGAGAGGATTAGGGACGCAATAGGAGGTGACCTGCTTCCTTATTCCGGCGTACTGGCCTAGCAGCTACCCTTTATCCTTTTTAACATTGTACGGTTGAGGGTTTCCCCTACTCCCCACCGTGACAGTTTGATCCCTTTCTCCAAAGCCTTCCATGCACTTTGGGACTATCCATAAGAAGAATGGTGAGCTGGACTGTCTTCTTTATTTAAAGTTGCCAATCTAAGTTTTAAAACAAGACCATGGTCCAAGGCCTTTAGAAACTGGTCCCAGTGAAAGCTAGGGCTATATCCGATGTGGAGCAGGTAGTAATTCTGGTCTTGTTTAAATGCTTAGATTGTTGGCTAGAAACAAGACCTGGATTGCATTTCTGGCTGCAACACAGCCAGGTATATTCCAGGAAAAAAGTGTCCCTCCCACCTCTTCAGCCAGCTGTGATGTTGGCTAGTGTGGAGGAGGGGAGAAGTCCAGTGTAGGAGCTGTCAACAGGCTGCAGAAGGAGAGACATAGATTATTTTTGCCAGTGCAACTGTATAAAAGCACAGAAGGAGGGTAACATGGACTTCTGTAAATGTTATCAACCCCCCCCATCAATTATAGAGCATACCTATTCTGATTGTCTCTGAGCCTAATTATGCTTTTCATTTACTCCATGACCCAGAAGTTTACCAGCATCTAAATCATATCACGAATTAGTTGCGCAAAGCACAATAACATATTTTAACTCATTGACTGCAAATGATCATTTTTAGGTAGTGTACCTAGTTAAAAAAAAGTATTCAGTTGCTTGAAACCAGATTTTTGGCCTTACCAGTTCTAAAGATTTGTGCGTGTACACGTGGACAAAATTGTTAATACCCTTCTGTTAAATAAAGAAACACCCATAATGATAACTGAAAGAACTGACAAGGGCAGAGGCGTTGCTAGGGTCTCAAAAGATCCAAGCCCCAATAAATATTGCCCAGTTCTCTAAGTCGCTTCCCGCTCCCCCCACACAACGCATTTTGCTGTACTTGCTATACAGTAGCACATACCTGTCACATCCAGTGCCTCCAGGTGACGTCTCCTCCAATATAGATCTTCTCTGTCATCATCTTCTCCATTTGGTCCGGACAACTTCTTTCAGCCGCGCCTTGTCTCTGCAGAGTGTGAGACACAGACATCATAGCTTCCTTACACTTCTATCATCATTCCCCAACCTGGAGTCCCCACAGTCTTATCCTGCTGCTCGCTGTTCTCCCCAATACCCCCAAATACTATCCTGAAGAGATATGAGTGCCCCCATAGTAATAGTGCTCCTCATACTCCCACCAATAATTCCCTTCTAGAATGCCCTCATTAGTAATACTGCCCCCTACAGTGATAACGCTCTCCAAGAATGCCCCCATTAGTAGACGAGCTCTCCAGTATTAATAATACCCTCACAAAGTGTGACAGTGTAAGGGGAGGGGAGGAACACCAGAAAGACAACAGAAGGAAAATGACCAGGAAATAGGCTTCAAGGCTAGGAACAGGGAAATGGTGACCACCTACGAAAACCCTAAACCTAGCCCTGGCTCCTGTCAGTATGAATAGACCCTGAAGGTTGGAATATTCATACACTGGAAACCTAGGCCCTAGAAACCCTGAAAAGCCCTAGGATTCGCGACAGGGTGTGAGACTTGTTCTTTCCCAGAAGAACGAACCAGCGTCTCCCTGAGGCCTAGTAAGTGACGAGCAAATTGGAGCAACAGAATACTAAGGGAAGTACACTTATCTTAAATAGAAAATGGATAAGCAGGAACTTGGATGAGGACAACACACCAGCTCTTCTAACTCCAGGCAGAGAATATCAACCTCATGGTCAGAAGTGCGAGTCCAGATTAAATAGAGGAGCAGTAATGACCACAAGCTACACCTGAAACAAGAGGTGTTGTCATACCAACAACAACACTGCAAAGTGAAAACCGAGAGGCTGTCAGATAGCCTCACGTGATGCAATTCTCTCAGATCTTCTAACGTATGTCACGGGAGGGATCGTGACAGTACCCCCCCCCCCCTTTTATGGGTGACCTCGGGACACCAAGGACCGACCTTACCCAGATGTAAATAACATTGACGTTGGCCGCTGGAACCCACATTCTCTCCTCTGGACTGTAACCCTTCCAGTGAACAAGATATTGGAGGGAACTACGGAGAATTCGTGAATCTACTATCCTGAAGATCTGAAATTCAAGATTACCATCCACCATGACAGGAGCGGGAGGCAAGGACGGTTCAGCAGGTTCGACATATGTCTTCATCAATGATTTGTGGAAAACATTATGAATTTTTAAAGCCTGCAGAAGTTCAAGATAAAAGGCTACCGGGTTAATAATGGCAGAGATCTTGTATGGACCAATAAACCTTGACCCAACTTCCAAGAAGGTACCTTCAACTTAATGTTTCTTGTGGACAGCCACACAGAATCACCCACTCTCAGGTCCGGACTACTCGTACATCTCTTGTCAGCCATAAGTTTATACTTGTTGCCCATTTTTTGTCAAATTATTTGGAATTTTCCGCCAAATAGATGACAAAGAAGAGGAAAATCTTTCCTCTTTAGGCATACCAGAAGTCTCAGCATCAGAAAATGTGCCAAACTGCGGATGGAACCCATATGCCCCAAAAAACAGCGATTTTTCAGTGGACTCCTGCCTACGGTTATTTATGGCAAACTCGGCCAAAGACAAAAATGAAGACCACTCTTCCTGATTCTCAGAGACAAAGCATTTCAAATAAGTTTCCAGATTCTGGTTAGTGTGCTCAGTCTGTCCGTTCGACTGAGAATGAAAGGCCGAAGGGAAGGACAATTGTACCCCCAGGCGAGTACATAAAGCCTTCCAGAATTTGAAAACAAATTGACACCAGACACCACATCAGAGGGAATACCATGTAGCTTCATGAATCACAGTTTTTCCTGAGGAATTCGGCAAATCTTTGATAAAGTCCATGGACAAATGAGTCCAAGGTCGGGAGAGGATGAACAACGGAAGTAGAGATCCTGAAGGCCGAATATGTGTCACCTTAGCACGTGCACAGGTACTACAAGCTCACACATAACCCTCAACACATTTACGCAACCCCGGCCACCAGAATCTATGAGAAATGAGATTGACAGTGGATCTGCTCCCAGGGTGTCCTGTGAGAACCGTACAATGATGTTCCTTGAACACCTTGTGCCGCAATTCATCAGGAACAAACAACACTTCTGCCTCAAGGTCGGGATAAAGGGTGGGTATTACCACCCCTTCAGCCAATATCGGAGCAGGATCTTCCAAATCACCCCCCACACACACACACACACACTCGACAAAGCATCCGCCTTGACTTTCTTAACCCCAGGGCGATAGGTGACAACGAAATAAAATCTGGTAAGAAACAAAGACCATCTGGCCTGCCTTGGGTTCAGGATTTTAGCTGAAATAAATGATAAAGTACATGGAAGATATACTATTGGACTGTAGTATTCAGGGTAAATTGCCGTTTTGGGATAAATAAGTGGGTTTTGGGTTGCAGTTTGGGCACTCGGTCTCTAAAAGGTTCACTATCACTGGTCTAATATGACTGTTGGCTAAACTCTCGGTGATATATTCTCGCATGGCAGCTCTTTCAGGTTCGAAAAGATTATACAACAGAGAATTGGGCAACCTATCTCCGGAAACAAGGTTGTGGAGGCAACTCCTGGTCTCCACTTTTAGAGAATACATCAGAAAAATCTGAAATAAACGAAGGTGCAACTTTAGTGGCTACCACAGCAAGGGATGTGTTAAGGGCACTTTCACACTTGCGTCAAAGTTTTCCGCTATTGAGTTCCATCCTAGGGGCTTAATACCGGAAAAAATCTGAATGGAAAGCAATCCGTTCAGGATGCATCAGGATATCTTCAGTTCAGTCCTTTTACGGTATTTGGACAGAGAAAAAAACGCAGCATGCTACATTCAAAAATCCTGAACACTTGCCGGAATGCTGGATCCAGGTTAATTGTGCGTATCATAGACCCCTGTAAGAGATCAGGTGCTGCTAGGCAGAAGGGGGCAGACCCCCTCCCTAGTTTTAAATTCATTGGTGGCCAGTGCGGCCCCCCTCCCTCCCTCCCCAGTATTATATTCATTGGTGGCCAGTGCGGCCTCCCCTCTCCCCCCCCCTAATTAAAATCACCTTCCCCCATCATTGGTGGCAGCAGAGAGTTCCGATCGGAGTCCCAGTTTAATCGCTGGGGCTCCGGTCGGTTACCATGGCAGCCAAGATGCTACTGCAGTCCTGGCTGCCATGGTTACTTAGCAATAGAAGCATTATACTTACCTGCGATGTCTGTGACCAGCCGGGCGCTCCTCCCACTGGTAAGTGACAGGTCTGTGCTATAAGCAATGCGCCGCACAGACCTGTCACTTACCAGTAAGAGGAGCGCCCGGCCGGTCACAGACATCGCAGGTAAGTATAATGCTTCTATTGCTAAGTAACCATGGCAGCCAGGACTGCAGTAGCGTCTTGGCTGCCATGGTAACCGATCGGAGCCCCAGCGATTAAACTGAGACTCCGATCGGAACTCTCCGCTGCCACCAATGATGGGGGAAGGTGATTTTAATTAGGGGGGGGGAGAGGGGAGGCCGCACTGGCCATCAATGAATATAATACTGGGGAGGGGGGGAGGGGGGCCGCACTGGCCACCAATGAATTTAAAACTGGGGAGGGAGGGGGTCTGCCCCCTCCTGCCTGGCATCACCAGATCTCTTACAGGGGGCTATGATACGCACAATTAACCCCTCAGGTGCGGCACCTGAGGGGTTAATTGTGCGGATCACAGCCCCCTGTAAGAGATCGGGTGCTGCCAGGCAGCAGGGGGCAGTTATTACACAGTTCTCAGTATATTCTAACTTGAAGCGTCCCTATCACTATGGGAACGCCTCTGTGTTAGAATATACTGTCGGATCTGAATTTAACGATCTAACTCAAATCTGATGGTATATTCTAACATAGAGGCGTTCCCATGGTGATGGGGACGCTTCAAGTTAAAATATACCATCGGATTGGAGAAAACTCTGATCCGATGGTATAATAGGGACTCCTGACTTTACATCGAAAGTCAATGGGGGACGGATCCATTTGCAATTGCACCATATTGTGTCAACGTCAAACGGATCCATCCCCATTGACTTGCATTGTAAGTCAGGATGGATCCGTTTGGCTCCGCACCGCCAGGCAGACACCAAAATGACTTTTTCCTTCATGTCCGTGAACCTCCAAAAATCAAGGAAGACCCACGGAAGAAAAAACGGTCACGGATCACGGAACAACGGAAATCCATTTTGCGAACCGCAAAAAAAACGGTCGTGTGCATGAGGCCTAACCATGGTAATCAACTCCAATGTACACATCACCACATCTATCATGCGTAGAAACATAACATAAACTCCTATATAAATCTTACGCCACACAGAATAATAAACAACATCTTTATTACATGATCTGAAATAGGACATACATACAGTTGCAAGAAAAAGTATGTGAACCCTTTGGAATTATATGGATTTCTGCACAAATTGGTCATAAAATGTGATCTGATCTTCATCTAAGTCACAACAATAGACAATCACAGTCTGCTTAAACTAATAACACAAATAATTAAATGTTACCATGTTTTTATTGAACACACCATGTAAACATTCACAGTGCAGGTGGAAAAAGTATGTGAACCCTTGGATTTAATAACTGGTTGAACCTCCTTTGGCAGCAATAACTTTATGTTTCCTGTAGTTGGAGATCAGACGTGCACAACGGTCAGGAGTAATTCTTGACCATTCCTCTTTACAGAACTGTTTCAGCAATATTCTTTGGATGTCTGGTGTGAATCGCTTTCTTGAGGTCATGCCACAGCATCTCAATCGGGTTGAGGTCAGGACTCTGACTGGGCCACTCCAGAAGGCATATTTTCTTCTGTTTAAGCCATTCTGTTGTTGATTTACTACTATGCTTTGGGTTGTTGTCCTGTTGCAACACCCATCTTCTGTTGAGCTTCAGCTGGTGGACAGATGGCCTTAAGTTCTCCTGCAAAACGTCTTGATAAACTTGGGAATTCATTTTTCCTTTGATGATGGCAGGCCCTGACGCAGCAAAGCAGCCCCAAACCATGATGCCCCGACCACCATACTTCACAGTTGGGATGAGGTTTTGATGTTGGTGTGCTATGCCTCTTTTTCTCCACACATAGTGTTGTGTGTTTCTTGCAAACAACTCAACTTTGGTTTCATCTGTCCACAGAATATTTTGCCAGTACTGATGTGGAACATCCAGGTGCTCTTGTGCAAACTGTAAACTTGCAGCAATATATTTTTTTGGACAGCAGTGGCTTCCTCTGTGTATCCTCCCATGAAATCCATTCTTGTTTAGTGTTTTACATGTTGTAGATTCGCTAACAGGGATGTTAGCATATGCCAGAGACTTTTGTAAGTCTTTAGCTGACACCCTAGGATTCTTCTTCACCTTATTGAGCAGTCTGCGCTGTGCTCTTGCAGTAATCTTTACAGGACGGCCACTCCTAGGGAGAGTAGCAGCAGTGCTGAACTTTCTCCATTTATAGACAATTTGTCTTACCGTGGACTGATGAACAGCAAGGCTTTTGGAGATACTTTTATAACCCTTTCCAGCTTTATGCAAGTCAACAATTCTTAATCGTAGGTCTTCTGAGAGCTCTTTTGTGTGAGGCATCGTTCACATCAGGCAATGCTTCTTGTGAAAAGCAAACCCAGAACTGGTGTGTGTTTTTTATAGGGCAGGGCAGCTGTAACCAACACCTCCAATCTCATCTCATTGATTGGACTCCAGTTGGCTGACACCTCACTCCAATTAGCTCTTGGAGATGTCATTAGTCTAGGGGTTCACATACTTTTTCCACCTGAACTGTGAATGTGTACATGGTGTGTTCAATAAAAACATGGTAACATTTAATTCTTTATTTATTAGTTTAAGCAGACTGTGATTGTCTATTGTTGTGACTTAGATGAAGATCAGATCACATTTTATGACCAATTTGTGCAGAAATCCATATCATTCCAAAGGATTCACATACTTTTTCTTGCAACTGTATATGACACAAAAGTTAAAAATACATATATTATAGGAGAGCAAGAATATGGAGAAAGGTCTCTCCAACCATATGAATAAAGGTGCAATAATACAGCTCAACAGTCACTATACATAACCCTCCGTAAAGTATAACACTAAGGCCCCTTGCAGACGAGCGTGTCCGGATTACATCCGGATGCGTTGCGTCTGCGATCAGGGAAAATTGTGCGAGTAGGTACGCAATTGCAGTCAGTTTTGACTGCGATTGCATTCCGATGTTCAGTTTTTATCGTGCGGGTGCAATGCATTTTGCACGCGAATGATAAAAAACTGACTATGGTACCCAGACCTGAACCCAAACTTCTTCACTGAAGTTCAGGTTTGGGTTAGGTATTCTGTAGATTTTAATTTTTTCCCTTATAACATGGTTATAAGGGAAAATAATAGCATTCTTAATACAGAATGCTTAGTAAACTGTAGATTGAGGTGTTATAAAAATAAATAAAATGAACTCACCTGTTCCAATTGATCGGCACAGGTCCTTCAGCTGTTCCAGTGCATTAGATTCAATTGCATTGCCTCCTGAGGATGGCAATACAGTTGTATCTGGCAGGCAGGACATTCAGGGCCTGGGACAATACATCAGGGGCCCAGGCCCCAAATGTTTTAACCTAGCAATGCCCCTGGACAAGGGTTCTAAAAAATGTAAAAAAATAATAATAATACTGAAAATCAGCTAATGGAAATCAGACATTGCTTTTGAATTGTGGTTCAACGGAATAATTCAAAAAAATAAAAACATACTAATAACACTGGCCTGGACAAAAATGATGATACCTCTAGAAAAGATTGAAAGTAAATTGACTACAGGGACATGATAAACTAAGGTGTGTCTGGTAATTAGTATCACAGGGGTCTTCAAACTTGTAATTAGTCAGTCTGCCTGTTTAAGGCCCCTTTCACACGGGCAAAAAATTCTGCGCGGGCGCAGTGCGTGAGGTGAACGCATTGCACCCGCACTGAATCCGGACCCATTCACTTCAATGGGACTGTTCAGATGGATTTTCACGCATCACTTGTGCGTTGCGTGAAAATCGCAGCATGTTCTATATTCTGCGTTTTTCACGCAACGCAGGCCCTATAGAAATGAATGGGTCTGTGTGAAAATCGCAAGCAAGTGCAGATGCGGTGCGATTTTCACGCATGGTTGCTAGGAGATGATACGGATGAGCAACCCCATTAAAGTAAATTCACTGTAATATTTTCCCTTATAACAATGTTATAAGGGAAAATAATAGCATTCTTAATACAGAATGCTTAGTAAATTGTGGATTGAGGGGTTAAAAAAGAAAAAAAATTAACTTACCTTATCCACTTGATCGCTCAGCCGGCATCCTCTTCTTTCTTCTTCTTTCAGGACCTGCCAAAGGACCGTTGATGACGTAATCGCGCTCACCACGTGCTGAGCGTGGTGACGTCAGCGCAGGTCCTGCTGAATGAAGATAGAAATCTTTTATCTTCATTCAGCAGAACCTGTGCTGACGTCCCCGCGCTCACCATGTGGTGAGCGCCATTACATCATCAAAGGTCCTTTGGCAGGTCCTAAAAGAAGAAGAAAGAAGACGATGCCGGCTGCGCGATCAAGTGGATAAGGTAAGAATTATTTTTTATTTTTTAACCCCTCAATCCACATTTTACTAAGCATTCAGTATTAAGAATGCTATTATTTTCCCTTATTACCATGTTATAAGGGAAAATAATAAGATGAATGACGTGATGACGTAGACACGTACGTCACGCTCTCCACCCTCCCCAGGGCTCAGCTACTTCGCTATCCTGACCCTCCTGGCGTCTCTGCGGTGATTCCTGCCCATATGCTCCCTACGGTTGTGGGGAATGTGCTCCTGTTTTAACCGCTGACTCCTAGCCTCCTGCCTTCTCCTGGTCCTCCTGTTCTCTTCCCCTGTGCCGCCGGGACCAGTTCTAGTTCCCCTGTTGGATCTCACTGGCGAGCTTATATTTGCGAACTCTGCGTGACCTGATTCGCCTGCTCGCCGCTCTCATCTGCTGCGTGGGTGGCGAGCGCTTGATTCTCAGCTCACCTGGGAGCCTTGTCCTACTTCTTCCGCATACATCACCCCCCCCCCCCCCCCCATGTCTCCAGTTCTTGCTGATCTTCCTCCCCTCTCTCTGTGTGCCGAAGTGACTAACCTTGCCGTGATTGTGAGTGTTGCCTGGTCCCCCTCCGCGTGTTCGACCTTCTCCTCGTGTCTGCAGCCTTTCCGGACCTCCTCCTCTCCTCCCCTGTGCCGCGGTGGCCAACTGTGCTGTGACCGCTTCGACTGACAGCTTCTGGACGGGCTTTTGGATTCCATCGGGGGACTCTGCTTCCCCTTTGCTTTGTGCATCGGCGGCTCCGCTGTCGCCCTGGTCGGTGATACTGCTCTTCAGGTGGACGGACGGGGTATACTAAAGCTGGTGAGATTGTTCCTTCTTCCTCTCCCTCTGGCTTATTGTGTCTCCATATGCCCTCTACCTTTAATACTGACCACTGATTAAAACTGTTTCAGCATTTTATGACATTTTCAATTTATATGTTGTAAAGCCTACTGTTAGTATCCTCACTGTTGAAAGAGAAAAGTGAGGTGGCTAAAAGCAAAAGAGGCGGAAGGGGGAAAGAGAGAAAAAAAATGTGAATTATAAATACAAATATAAAAGCACAAAGCGAAAGAAAAGAAGGAAGAGGAAAAAAGGGGGAGAGAAATATAAAGTGAGGGGAGGAAAAAAAAGAAAAAAAAAAAAAGAAAAAAGAAAAGGAGGCAAAGGAAAAAAAAAAAAGGAAAGAAAAAAAAATAAAAGAAAAGAAGGGGGAGAGAGGGAAAAAACCAAAAAAAAAAAAAAAAAGGCAAGAAGGAAAAAAAAAAAAAAAAGGAAGGGGGAGAGAGGGGAAAGAGAAGAGAGAAGAAAAAAGAGAAGAGAGAAAGAAAAAAGAAGAGGGGAAGGGGAAAGGAAAAAAAAAAAAAAAAAAGAAAAACAGGATCAAGGCATGGCTCCAAAAGCCAATAGGCGCTCGGCTGATCTCTCTAGTCAGAAACAGGGCACCAAAACTTTTGAAACAACAAAAATAGATCAGTTCCTGAGGTCTCCAAGGGTTAACACGAGGGGCGAACAAAAGGACCTTGCCTCTAGGAAAAATGGTGACCCGGAAATGACCGAGATAGAATCACAAAAAGTCTCTAGACAACCGGAAGAAGAAGAGGGTATAATGGGAGAAGTTATGCCCAATGACAATCCCTCTCCGTTAGAAGAAATACTCCTAGCAGTTAAACAAAATGGGGACTTAATACAGGCTGTTACAACTCAACTTGGATTTATCCAGGTTGATGTGGGTCTGATAAGAGATGATTTGTCGAAAATCCGAGACAGAGTTAATAATCTTGAGAGCTCTACGGCCTTGATACAGAACGAATCCCAAAAAACAAACTCTGAAGTCTCCACATTGAAACTAGAGTGTAATCTTCTGAAGAAAAAGGTGGCGGACCTTAAGGATAGGTCGCGAAGATACAACGTGAGAATAATAGGGATCCCAGAGGGTGCTGAATAGAAGAATCCTACTCAATTTATACAGAAGTTAATTTTTGAGAATTTCGGAAAAGACTCCTTTTCCCCTTTGTTTATGATAGAAAGAGCCCATCGGGTCCCAGGGGGTAAACCGATCCCAGGGAGACAACCTCAGACATTTCTTGTTAAGTTATTGGCTATAGGGGATAAAGATATGCTATTGAGAAGGGCGAGGGAATGCTCACCGGTTGTATATAATGATAATAGACTGGCTTTTTTTCCGGATTTTTCAAAAGACATACAAGAAAGGAGACGAACATTTATAACGCTAAAAAAGAAGCTGAGAGAAAGGGATATTAAATATTCTCTCATGTTCCCAGCAAAATTGCGGATTATTTTTAATGATAAAATCCTATTTTTTGATACTCCAGATAAAGCCGCGGACTGGCTTGAACAAAATGATCTGTGACTTAATTGTTTCAGGATTTGGTGGGAACAATAACTGTTATGGGGGGTTTATATCCCCAATTGTCCCTTTCTCTGTTTCTTAACAGGGAGGGCTGAGTGTGGGGAGTGTGGGAGGGATGGTCATAGGAGAGAAATCTACTACAATACGTGGTGGATTACCTATACGGGGGGGTGGGGTTTGGGGTGGGAGATGGGCTGTGGTGCGTCAAATTTTATTTATTTATTTATTTATTTATTTTTTTCTCTTGTTTTTGTTCTATCTAACCGCTTTTGATAATGACAACTAGAATCCTTGCTTGGAATATACGTGGATTGGGGGATAGAGGAAAAAGACAAGCGATCTTTGATTTGACACAGGTTCACCTACCAGCAATAGTATGTTTGTTAGAAACTCATCTTACTGAAGAGACCTCTAGGGTGGTCGGCAGGGGATGGGCTGCGCACACGTATCATTCTACCTTTTCCAGCCACTCTAGAGGTGTTACTGTCTTGATACATAGACAGATTGACTTCGTCTGTGAGGCATCCTCTGTCGACCATCAGGGGAGATTTATCTTCTTATACTGTAAATTAAGGGGGAAGACATGTATTTTGGCTTTTGTCTATATTCCACCGCCATTTTCCTTTTTGGTTCTTAATTCTTTGTTATTGTTTATGGATAAATGGCCAGAGTGCCCAACAATGATTATTGGCGATTTCAACTGTGTCATTGATCCTCTGCGTGATAGGGTCTCTACGAGTGTCAGGAGAGATAGCCCGATTCAGGGGTCTCCCCTGGCACGGTTTTGTTCTGAGGCGGGTTTTGAAGATGTGTGGGGACATCTAGGACAGGGGAAAAGGGCCTTTTCATGCTTCAGTAAAGCAGGTAAATCTATGTCTAGAATAGATCTAGCATTGATAAATAGTAAATACGTGAAATTCGTAAAACGAATGAAATATGAAACAAGGTCAATCTCGGACCATTCAC
Organism: Bufo bufo; assembly: GCF_905171765.1. Lineage (NCBI taxonomy): Eukaryota > Metazoa > Chordata > Amphibia > Anura > Bufonidae > Bufo > Bufo bufo. The sequence goes on from NC_053392.1 coordinate 613,968,308, forward strand.
CGTTACTCCTTGAACTCTGTTTAACTCGGGAAAGACACATACAAAAACCCCCTTTTAGATTAAACCCTTACTGGTTAACAGTAATAAAGACACATGAAACAATTCAGAATGAAATTGGTCGATTTTGGGATAACAACTATGGCTCAGCAAAAATCCAAGTGGTATGGGATACCTTCAAGGCATATATGAGGGGAATGATGGTCAGTAATATTGCGAACCTTAGAAAGGAGTATGGGAAAAAACAGAAAAATCTGGAAGAACTTGCATCAATGGCGACACAATCCTTTTATATGAATAAGACGGAGGAGAATAGAGAAAGTATGCAAATGGCCACACAAGTATACTCTAACTTTTTATTGGACAAGGCCCAACAGGGCCTTTTCTTTAAAGGGCAAAAATATTTTACGGAGTCAGGGCGACCTGGTAAACTTTTGGCCAGAGTGATCTCAAGCCAACAATCCAAAAAATATATAGATAATGTTAGATTGGTTAATGGTAAGATGGTTAGCGGGCAGGGTCCTGTAGAGAAGGCCTTTGTGGACTATTTTTTGGATTTGTATAAAGCTGATTTGAAGATCACAGATGATAAGATGGATGCCTATCTCGATGACATTTCTTTTCCAACTATTTCGGAGGCGCAAAAGAAAGCACTGGAATTGGATGTCTCAATACAGGAACTTGAGGGAGCGATTAAACTATGTTCGGCCAACTCCACCCCTGGCTCAGATGGACTTCCATATGAATTCTACAGTAAATATGGGGACCTTATTTTCCCCAGACTGCTGGAGGTCCTTTCTGATTCAGTGGAGGACGGGAAGTTACCAGATTTAATGTTGGAAGCCGTAATAACATTAATTCCAAAAAAAGGCAAAGATCCCGTAGATCTAGAATCATATAGACCAATCTCACTGCTCAATGCAGATGTAAAGCTTTTTGCGAGGATTTTTGCCACAAGGCTTTCTGGGGTTATTTCCTCCATTGTCCATCCGGATCAGAATGGCTTTATTCAAAACAAGGGCACACACCACAATCTTCATCGGCTCTTTGCTAATATTCAGGCCCCTGGGGGGACCGCTCGCTCCATCCTGTCACTGGATGCCTCTAAGGCCTTTGAAAGGGTGGAGTGGCGATTCCTCTGGAAGGTTCTGGTAAGGATGGGCTTTGGGGAAAGATTCATAGGCATTCTGAAATTACTGTACAGATTCCCCAAGGCAAAATTGAGTCTCAATGGGATCCTGACAACTAGCTTTGATTTAAATAGAGGGACGCTTCAGGGCTGCCCACTATCCCCATTGTTATTTGATATTTATATTGAACCTCTTGCGCTGGCCATCAGGCAGGATTATCAAGTCAAGGGATTTGGTACGCTAGGAGTGCAGGACCGTATTTCCTTATACGCGGATGATGTTCTTTTTTTTATAGACCATACGGAAACAACTCTCCCCAGAATTATTCAAATGGTTGAGTCATTCGGTGAGGTGTCCGGTTTTCTTATAAACTGGTCTAAGACCAGTTTGATGCCAATAGACCCCCTACCACAGAAAGAGGTTCTTGTGACGCAGTTGGATATCGTTGATTCTTTTCAGTATCTGGGTTTGATTATCTCACCCAGGGTTCAAAATTTTCTACAACTTAATCTGATTCCCATGGTGACAAAGATTAGAGCTAAAATAGGGATCTGGTTGAGACTTCCCCTGTCTAGAGCCGACCGAGTTTCATTGGTCAAAATGGTGATACTACCACAACTTCTTTATGTGCTTAGGAATACACCTATTTGGATACAAGATAAATACTTTAAACTTATGGAAAGAATAATTAATGATTTAATATGGGGAAGAAAACGAGTGTGAATAAAGTTAGAACATTTGTATAAATCACTGGAGTGCGGGGGTTTAAATCTCCCTTACTTTAAAGGTTATTTTATTGCTACCCAGCTATTGATGTGCTATGAATCAGAAAACAGTGCACTTCTAGGGAAAATAGTGGGTAGCCACGTTCACAGTAATATATTCACTCTTCTGGAATCTGGGTTATTGAGGAGCCATGAGCAGGGCTATAGAGAGACTATAAAACTACTCCTGAAAGTGTGGGCTACTACTAGGACATGGTTGAAGGTAAAGGGTTCACTTACATTTACGCCTCTTTGGCATAATCTGCACCTACAAAGGTTAGATGATATTGCAGCTGACACATTCTGGCAAAAAAATAAAATTTTGTATATTTCACAGGTAATTAAGGATAGAGAGATTAAGTCATTTATAGAGATATCACATAATATAGAAAATGTTTCATGGTTTAGATATTTTCAACTGCGTTCAGCATTATCCAGTTTGGACGATAAATCGGTGTTGGATATAGATAGTTCATCTTTTTTGAACGATTGGGTAGGGGGGACACCGTATAGAATGAAGATTTCAAATATATATAAGTTATTACTTAAGGCACGATTTAGTGATACACAATCACCAGGACAAAGAGCGTGGGAGATGGATTGTCCGAATATACAAGTAGAAGGGTGGGAGAATATTTTTGGGAATCTAGGTTCACTATCCCAGAACTTTAACCATGTTCTAGTACATTTTAATATTTGTCACAGATTATATGTTACCCCTTTATGGATGAATAAATGTGGATTAAGAGACACGTCTAATTGCCCTAAATGTGACACCTCAGGTGCGGATTATCTTCACATGATCTGGACCTGCCCAGAACTTATAAAATACTGGAATAGTATTAATAACTTTATCCGCTACAAATTAAAAATACGAATTCCTCTCGAACCACAAGTGTTTGTGCTTAATGATCTTTCCAAAATAAATAACCATAAGTATCAAAAGATTTTCCTAGGTAGGATACTGATGTTGGCCAGAGTTTTGGTCAGTCGGACTTGGTTTGCTCGATATACTCCAGAGATAAATACATGGATAAACCTAACTAACAAGGTAAAAAATTATGAGAAAATTATGTACAAACAGAGGGAAGCTGAGGAGAAGTGGACTAAGATATGGGGCGGTTGGAGGATTTGATCAGTTTGGATAATAATTTTTATTTATTTTTTTTGACGCACCACAGGTATGGGGAGGGGGGTGGGTATGGGGATAAGGGGAAAGGAAAAAGGAAAAACTATTTTTGTACTGTAATTTTTTGTTTTTTATATATTTCAAGTAATAAAGATAATTAAAAAAAAAAAAAAAAAATGAATAGAACACCTAACCCAAACCCAAACTTCAAGTGAAGTCTGGGTTCAGGTGTGGGTACCACATTCAGTTTTTTCTCACGTGCGTGCAAAACGCATTGCACTCACGTGAAAAAAACTGAACAACGGCACGCAATCGCAGTCAAAACTGACTGAAATTGTGTGCCTACTCGCACGGGTTTGCCGCAATGCACCCGGATCAAATCCGGAAGGCCCGTGTGAAAGTGGCCTAAGGCTAGGGCTACACGGCGACACCTGTTGCAGCCAGGATCGCTGAGCAGCAGTGATCCCATAGAAATGAATGGGATCGCCGCAGCAGTCGCAAGAAATCCAGCTGACCAGTGTAGCTCTAGCTTAAAGGGTCTAAAGAAGTCACTGTGCTGTTTGGTGTCATGGTGGGTACCATACTGAACATGGACCAAAGAAAGCTAAGCTATAAGACCATCTCCAAACAGCTTGATGTTACTGTTACTCTAGGGAGGTAGATAGGCCTTCTTCCTCCTCAAGTCCGCCACTGAAAATTCTGGGATTCTGTTTTTTCTGCAGAATCTAAATTTGGGTCACATCTAAGTCTCTTTGCAAGCGGAGGAGCCAGTGAACTTACCAAGGGCATGAAAGCGGAGACAAAAGCGTGGACCTCTTTTCTTATCATCAGTCCTATGTCCGTGAGGAGAGCAGGTTGTTTCTCCTTCAGTGGTTTTGAAATACATTACACACAAAGCATTTTCTTTAGAGGAATCCTGTAGCTTTTTACAGCAGATGGGACACTTTAATTTCCTTTTAATACATGCATGTGTCCTATTTGTCACATCCTTTTTAGCCTAAAATGAGAAGAATGGCCATAACACCTCCTGAACTACTGGAGTTTGGTCAAATGATCAAGCAGAGGGTTCCATCAGTGCGCCCAAAGAATGGGAGGAGAACGATGGAGCCCAGAATCCCCTTGGTGCTGTGGAGATCTAGTTCCCCAGAACTGCGTTGTGATCCCTGGTGGAAAACATGAACCATGCGATTGCCATATTCAGGTAAATGGGCTAAGGGCTCCCCTGTGAGAGGCATTAGGCTAAGCTACTAGGAGACCTGAAGGAGAGGCTGACAACCCTGGTCCAGAATCAGCCTACTCTAAAATAAGTCAGAGATCCTCTCTGCTCTCATCCCACGCAGGGACAGGAAGAACACTGGAAGGTGGTGGCGGGAGGGGATTTGTAACCTCTCTGTGCTCCTGTCCCTATTTAAGCTAGAAGGAAAATGAAAAAATTAAAATAAAAAAACAGCATAAATATTTAAAAAGTTATTTTTCAATTTTATATATAAAATTAAAGAGAAACATCTGAACTGTACGGCCTCTTTCACGCGAGCGATACATACGGTAATGTGTCAGGATCTGTTCAGGGAAAACACTGGTGGTTTTGCACGCAATTTTTCAATCAGCTTTGTCTGCAATTGCTTTCATTGTTTCCGTTATTTTCCAATCCAGATTGTATCAGTCTTTTTATGCGCATGAAGAAAAATTGAAGAAAACCAATCTCCGAGCAAACGTCAGTAAATACCGCATTGCACCCCGATGTCTTCAGTTTTTTCACACAAGCTCCATTCACTTCTATGGAGTCAGGGCTGCATGAAAAAACGGAACATGAACATATAGAACAAGCCGCGATGTTTCCTGGATGCAAAGATGATCAGTGAAAGTTTAGGCTCATGTACACAGACCCATTGAAAGGAGTGAGTCAGGATTTAGTCCGGATGCTGTGCGTTCACAACAACGGAAAAATAATTTGTGTGAAAGAGGATTTAAAGTAGAATTTTTTTTTCTGCACAAAGAAGTAATAGAAAAAAAAGTGGCATTAAAAAATACAACTTGTTCTGCAAATAAGCCCTCATAAGCCTGGGTAAACGGAAAAGTAAAAAACTTATAGGACTTGGAAGTCGGCGAGGAAAATATAGAAATGACAAAAAAAAATGTAAGTAAAAAAATTCTGTGTAAGGGGTTCATTCACACGTCCGTGGTGTACTGCGGATCCGCAATACACCCGGCCGGCACCTCGCATAGAACTGCCTACTCTTGTCCGCAATTGCATTATTATTATTATTACTTTGTGCCTATAAAAAAAATGTTTCTAGGAGCAGCTTCTGGAAGGAACTCCATCCGTCATTCCAGCCGTGATCTGTATAGAGAGGAGCGGCCAGGAGCAACTGCAATCCAGACAATACCCGAACTTATCCTAGCAAGTTATAGTATAGTGCCTGCAGGATCTGTGATGATGTCATGGTCATGTGATCAGTCACATGAGGGGAGGAGTAAAGCAGTGGAGGTTTCTCACTGTGCAGCACTTCCTGTCATGTGACCAGTGTGACGTCATCGCAGGTCCTGCAGCCCCAGGAGGTGAGATCTGCAGGTCAGTTATTGGTTTGATTAAACATTATTGTCATTACACATGTGGAGTACAGGGTAATGAAATACAGCTCTACAGCATCTAATCAGAAGTGCAAAGGGCATCAGTGCAATAAAAAAAGTTATATACAGATAAGGATAGTGTAGAAAGTAGGAATAGTTATGGACAGATTATGTACAAATAAGTTATCTATACAGGTGTCTATATTGCGATACAGAGAGTGAATATACAGATGTACTATGGACAGATATACAGATGTGCTGATGTATACATATATACAGATATACTGATGTATACATATATATAGATAAACTGTTCTATTGCTATACAGACAGCGAATACACAGATGTACTATGAACAAGTATACAGATGCGCTACGTGTATACACATTTAGAGATGTAAAGTAAACAGATCTGCAGAAGAGTAGCGCTGGACAGACTATAAGGCCTCTATCACACCAGCGTAACGGATTGGTTCCGGATGCGTTCAGGATGCGTTCAGTGAAACCATTTTGCAAGTTCAGTCAGTTTTGTCTGCAATTGCGATCAGTTGCTCGGTTTTTATCGCGTGGGTGCAATGCGTTTTGATGCATTTTTCACGTGATAAAAAACTGAAGGTTTACAAACAACATCTCTTAGCAACCATCAGTGAAAAACGCATCGCATCCGCACTTGCTTGCGGATGCGATGCGTTTTTCACTGAAGCCCCATTTACTTCTACGGGGCCAGCGTTGCGTGAAAAATGTAGAATATTGAACATGCTGCGATTTTCACGCAGCGCACAAGTGATGCGTGAAAATCAACGCTCATGTACACATTGAAATTAATGGGTCCGGATTTAGTGCGGGCTCAACTGTAAAGTTTGGGTTCGTACCAAACTTTAGGATTTTTGGAACCCGGACCCGAACATTTCAGTAAAAGTTCGGGTTCGGTGATTTCTCTGCGCTTTTTGAAAGGTTGCAGAGCAGCCAATCAACAAGCGTTTAACTCTGTGCCCTTAGAAGCCATCACAGCCATGCCTACTAATGGCATGGCTGTGATTGGCCAGAGCAGCATGTGACCCAGCCTCTATATAAGCTGGAGTCACGTAGCGCTGCACGTCAATCTGCGGTGCTTAGTGTAGGGAGAGGATAGGAGAGAATCTTTGCTCAAAACGTGAATCTAACTCAGCGATCTACATACATTGTGTTGTGTGGGGACAGGGCACCATTTTTTTTATCCTGCCCTGAGCCCAGTTACCGAAAACAAATAACTTTTATAAGTCAGTTAGGTGGGCGGCGGCGGCCATTTTATGAAAGCTCAGTGCACCAACACTGCATCTGAGCTTTTGGGACATAGAAACCAAGCTTTAAAATCAGCACAAATAATCTGTTTTAAAAAAAAAAACACACAATTTTTTGGGCAATTTACAACATCTGGTGCATTTGCAGTCTTGGTCAGTGTGCAATTTAATCTAGAAATACAGCCATAATTTTATGGGTTTTTAAAAACACACTTTTTTTTTTGCCAAAAAACACTATTTTCCAGATCTGCAAGTGTTAAATTCAAGTTTAATATATACAGCTTTCTTATTCTGTATATACAATATCTGAATTAGTCAGTGTTCAATTTAAGCTAGAAATACAACCATCATTTTCTGGGTTTTTAAAAACACACTTTTTTGCCAGATTCCACTATTTTTCAGGCCTTGCAGCATCAAGATGTTTGAAATTCCAGGGTTATATACTGCTGTCAAATTCAGTTATTAAACAAACACCCGTTTGGGCAAGAAAAAATTTAGTTGGCAGCCTTTGCTGCAGATGTCATTGTGAGATACACCCTTTATATATTTGGCTTATATTCAGTTAATTGAAATACCGCCATTTGGTGCACAAATCTTTAATTGAGGCCTAGTGTGGGTCAGGCCGTGTGAGATACACCCTGTATATACAGGGCTTATATTCTTCTATTAATAAAACACCCTTTTTGGGGCAAAATACAAAATTTTTCAGGCCTTGCAGCATTAGCACGTTTGAAATTCCAGGGTTATATACTGCTGTCATATTCAGTTATTAAACTAACACCCGTTTGGGCAAAAAAATGTTTATTTTGCAGCCTTTGCTGCATATGTCATTGTGAGATACAGCCTTTACATAGTGTGGTTCTATTCAGATATTTGAAATACCGCCATTTGGTGCACAAATCTTTAATTGAGGCCTAGTCTGGTTCAGGGCGTGTGAGATACACCCTTTAAATACAGGGGTTTGATTCAGGTATTTGAAATACAGCCATTTTGGGCAAACAAATTTAATTGAGGCCTAGTCTGGTTTAGGCCGTGTGAGATACACCCTTTAAATACAGGGGTTTAATTCAAGTATTTGAAATACAGCCATTTTGGGCAAACAAATTTATTTGAGGCCTAGTCTGGTTCTGGCCGTGTGAGATACACCCTGTACATACTGTTGTTCTATTCTACTATTAATTAAACACCCATTTAGGGCTCTACGAATGGCGAGGCCTGAACAAGTACAGGCGATAGTAGATTGGGTTGCTGACAGTGGATCCAGTTCCTTCACATTGTCTCCCACCCAGTCTCCTGCTGAAAGACCACAGTTGGCACCTGCAGCCGATGTCCATCAGTCTTTCACCTCACCCCCTTGCAAATCAGCCAAGCAGTCTGAGCCCCAAGTCATGCAGCAGTCTCTTCTGCTTTTTGATGATTCTGTTAGCAGGGTTTTCCAGAGCCATCCACCTAGCCCTGCCCCAGAAGTGGAAGAGATTAAATGCACTGATGCCCAACCACTTATCTTTCAAGATGAGTACATGGGAGGACCATCGCAGCATGTCTCGGATGATGACGAAACACAGGTGCCAACTGCTGGGGCTTTCGAAAGTGTGCAGACCGAGAAGGAAGGCAGGGGTGAAGACTGGGTGGAAGATGATGTGGAGGACGATGAGGTCCTTGACCCCACATGGAATCAAGGTCATTTCGAGTGACCTATGTAGTTCGGAGGAAGAGGCGGTGGTCGCACACAGCCACCAGCACAGCAGAAGAGGGAGCAGGGTGCAAAAGCGGAGCGGCCGTCCTCTAGACAGTACGCCTTCTACTGCCCACCGCAGCAAGGGACCGAGCACACCAAAGCCAGCTCCAAGGAGTTTTTCTGGTGTGGCAGTTCTTCCGACAATGTGCTGACGACAAGACACGAGTGGTTTTCACTATGTGTAATCAGAGCCTGAATCGAGGCATAAACGTTCTCAACCTGAGCACAACCTGCATGACCAGGCATTTAAGTGCTAAGCATGAGCTGCAGTGGAGTAGACACCTCAAAAACCAAGAAAGGTCTCTGGCTCCTCCTGCTTCCTCTTCTGCTGCAGCCTCGGCCTCTTCATCCACCTCTGGAGTGACAGTGCCACCTTCCACCCCGCAAACAGAGGATCTTCCAGCAACACCACCACCTGGGTCACCAAGCATCTCCACAATGTCCCACGGAAGCGTTCAGCTCTCCATCTTCCAAACGCTGGAGAGCAAGAGGAAGTACCCCCCTACCCACCCGCGATCCCTAGCCCTGAATGCCAGCATTTCAAAATTACTGGCCTTTGAAATGCTGTCATTCCGTCTGGTGGAGACGGATAGTTTTAAAGGCCTTATGGCGGTGGCTGTCCCACAGTACGTCGTGCCCAGCCGCCACTACTTTTCCAGGCGTGCCATCCCTTCACAACCAAGTGGGGGACAAAATCAGGTGTGCACTGCGCAACGCCATCTGTGGCAAGGTGAACCTCATTACGGATACGTGGACTAGTAAGCACGGTCAGGGACGTTATATCTACATAACAGCACACTGGGTAAATGCAGTGGCGGCTGGGCCTGAGGCGGATAGCAGTTTGGTGCATGTCCTTCCACCACCGAGGATTGCAGGGCACTATAGTTTGCCTCCTGTTGCTTCCTCCTCCTACTCTGCTTCCTCATCCTCTATCGGCTCCTCATCTGGTCAGCGTAACACCTTCACCACCAACTTCAGCACAGCCAGGGGTAAACGACAGCAGGCAGTTTTAAAACGTATCTGTTTGGGGGACAAACCCCACACCGCGCAGGAGCTATGGACGGGCCTTGAACAACAGACCGATGAGTGGTTTGTGCCAGTCAGCCTCAAGCCCGGCCTGGTGGTGTGCGATAATGGGCGAAATCTCGTAGCAGCTCTGGGACTAGCCGGTTTGACGCACATCCCTTGCCTGGCGCATGTGCTGAATTTAATGGTGCAGAGATTCCTTAAAAATTACCCCGATATATCAGAGCTGCTGCATAAAGTGCAGGCCGTCTGTGCGCGCTTTCGGCGTTCTCACCCTGCTGCTGCTCGCCTGTCAGCGCTGCAGCGTAACTTCGGCCTTCCCGCTCCCCGCCTCATATACGACGTGCCCACAAGGTGGAACTCCACCTTGCACATGCTGGCCAGACTGTGCGAGCAGCAGCAGGCGATAGTGGAGTTTTAGCTGTAGCACGCACGGGTGAGTCGCTCGTCGGAACAGCACCACTTCACCACCAATGACTGGGCATCCATGCGAGACCTGTGTTCCTTGTTGCGCTGTTTTGAGTACTCCACCAACATGGCCAGTGCTGAGAACGCTGTTCTCAGTGTTACTATCCCACTTCTATGCCTCCTTGAAAAAACCCTCCTGGCGATGATAGAAGAGGATGTGGCACAGGAGGAGGAGGAAGAGGGATCATTTCGTAGGGTTTCCGGCCAGTCATTCACAAGTGGCTCCGAGGGTGGGTTCCTGCACCCACAAACGCCAGGTACAGAATTGTCCAGCCAGGGCACAGTTCTGGAGGATGAGGAGGAGGAGATGGAGGAGGAGGAACCATGTTCACAGCAGGGTGGTACCCAGACCAGCTCATGGCCATCACTGGTGCGTGGCTGGGGGGATACAGAGGACACAGACGATACACCTCACACAGAGGACAGCTTTTCCTTGCCTCTGGGCAGCCTGGCACACATAAGCAATTACATGCTGCAGGGTCTCCGCAATGACCGCCGAGTTGTCCACATTCTAACTTGTGCTAATTACTGGGTGGCCACGCTGCTAGATCCCCGTTACAAGGACAACGTACCGTCCTTAATTCCCTCACTGGAGCGTGAACGTAAGATGCGCGAGTACAAGCGCACGCTGGTAGACGCGCTGCTGGTGGCATTCCCACCTGACAGCGGGGGCACAGTGAAAGCACAAAGCGAAGGCAGAGGAAGAGGTCGCCAACGCAGCTGGGGCACCGCCAGCACCTCAGAAGGCAGGGTCAGCATGGCCGACATGTGGAAAAGCTTTGTCAGCACGCCACAACAACCAGCACCACCGGCTGATATGGAACTTCTTAGCAGGAGGCAGCATTTCACCAACATGGTGGAGCAGTATGTGTGCACACGCCTACACGTACTGAATGACAGGTCTGCCCCCTTCAACTTCTGGGTCTCCAAATTGGGCACAGAGCCTGAGCTTGCCCTTTACGCCTTGGAGGTGCTGGCCTGCACTGCGGCCAGTGTATTGTCTGAATGTGTGTTTAGCACGGCAGGGGGCGTCATCACAGAGAAGCGCAGCCGCCTGTCCACAGCCAATGTGGACAAGCTCACGTTCATTAAAATGAAACCAGGCATGGATCCCTCAGGACTTGTCCGTACCTTGTGCAGAATAGACATGTATACCGCCACTAACCAGCCATTGTTATACTGCAGCGCAATTGCTCATTCTTGTATTTTGGATATTTCACACTCTTTTAGAGTGTACCCTAATTTAAAAAAATAAAATTAAAACCAAAAACCTGTGTTGGCTACCTCGTCCTGCTCCACCGGCGCTACGTCCACCGCCTCCTCAAACTCTTACTCCATATGGAACTCCACCTCATAAATCAATTTTTTATTTTTTATTTGTACGTTTTTTATTTTATGTCATTTCACTACTTTGTCATTTACATTTCCGGGTGAAATTCACAAATTTTTGGGTGTATAGTACCACTGCTATACCTAGTAGACCGGTAAAAAAAGAAAATTAAAAATTGTCATTTACATTTTTGGGTGAAATTCACCAATTTTTTGGTGTATAGTACCACTGCTATACCTAGTAGACAGGTTAAACAAAAAAAATTATTTGTAGGTTACATATTCTGGTGAAATTCACCAATTTTTGGGTGTATAGTACCACTGCTATACCTAGTAGACAGGTTAAACCAAAAAAAAAAATTGTCATTTACATTTTCAGGTGAAATTCACCAATTTTTGGTTGTGATGTACCCCTGCTATACCTAATAGACCGGTAAAAAAATAAATAAAATTGTCATTTACATTTTCGGGTGAAATTTACCGTTTTTGGGGTTCACCAACTACTACCGTAAATTCATTTTGAACTACTCGTCTGTTGTTAAACCTTTAACAGACATGACTGGGAAGGGTTCGGATGCGTCAACCTGGTCTGATGCGGCATTACAAGCTTTCTCAGTGGTGAAGGAATGTTTTGCTTCTGATCCTATACTGGTGCAACTGGATGTGTCACAGCCATTCATTGTGGAGGTTGACGCATCCGAGATAGGGGTAGGAGCAGTCTTGTCGCAGGGTCCTTCACCTAGTAAATGGCGTCCATGTGCTTTCTTCTCTAAGAAACTTTCGGCCGCAGAAAGAAATTATGACGTGGATAATAGAGTTGCTGGCCATCAAGTTGGCTTTTGAAGAGTGGCGTCATTGGTTGGAAGGAACAATTCATCCTATTACTGTGCTTACTGATCACAAAAATCTGGCTTACCGGGAGTCGTCTAAACCAGTGGTCCCCAACCTTTTTTGCACCAAGGACCGGTTTCATGCAAGATAAATTTCCCAGGGACCGGGTGGGGGGGAAGGGGGCGGGGGTTCTGGGGCGGGGCTTAGGGGGTGGGCGGGGCTGACTGATTCATGCGCATAACAAAACACAAGGTGCATATTAAAATATATAACACTATATAATGACTATATAAACTGACTATGGTCTCTGCTGCACTGGTCTCTGCTGCACTGGTCCGTATTTTTCACCCTATAAGATGCAGCTAGTTTTAGAGGAGAACAATAAGAAAAAAATATTTTTCATTACACCTCAGGTCAGACCAGCAATCAGACCTCAGATCAGACCCCCAATGGCTCAGATCAACCCCCAAACCTTTAGCCATCTATCAGCCCCCAATGTCAGCCATAACCCCCCCAATGTCAGCCATAACCCCCCCAATGTCAGCCATAACCCCCCCAATGTCAGCCATAACCCCCCCAATGTCAGCCATAACCCCCCAATGTCAGCCATAAACCCCCCCAATGTAAGCCATAAACCCCCCCCAATGTCAGCCATAAACCCCCCCAATGTCAGCCATAAGCCCCCCAATGTCAGCCATAAGCCCCCCAATGTCAGCCATAAGCCCCCCAATGTCACCCATAAGCCCATTAGCCCCTCATGTCAGCCATAAGCCCCCATTAGCCCCTCATGTCAGCCATAAGCCCCCCATTAGCCCCTCATGTCAGCCATAAGCCCCCTATTAGCCCCTCGGCCGATAGCCGAGCCGAGGACCAGGAAGTGGTGAGTACAGATCCTTCACCGCTTCCTGGTCCTTCTGTACTAATGAAGCGCTTCCATAATGGAAGCGCTTCATTAGTACAGAGTTAAAGACGGCCCTGATCCCCGCGGCCCGGCTAACAATCCTCCGCGGCCCGGCGGTTGGGGACCGCTGGTCTAAACGACTGAGCCCAAGGCAGGCCAGATAGTCGTTTTTTACCAGATTTAATTTCATCGTCACCTATTGCCCTGGGGTCAAGAATGCCAAGGCTGATGCTTTGTCACATAGCTGATTCGGAAGATCCAGCCAATATTGTCTGAAGGCTCCATTCAAACGTCCGTATGTTTTTTACGGATCCACGAATACATGGATCGGATCCGCAAAACACATACGGACATCTGAATAGAGCCTTATAGGGGGGTGATCAATGACAGGGGGGTGATCACCCCATATAGACTCCCTGATCACCCCCCTGTCATTGATCACCCCCCTGTAAGGCTCCATTCAAACGTCCGTATGTTTTTTACGGATCCACGGATACATGGATCGGATCCGCAAAACACATACGGACATCTGAATGGAGTCTTATAGGGGGGTGATCAATGACAGGGGGGTGATCACCCCATATAGACTCCCTGATCACCCCCCTGTCATTGATCACACCCCTGTAAGGCTCCATTCAAACGTCCGTATGTTTTTTACGGATCCACGGATACATGGATCGGATCCCCAAAACACATACGGACATCTGAATGGAGCCTTATAGGGGGGTGATCAATGACAGTGGGGTGATCAATGACAGGGGGGTGATCACCCCATATAGACTCCCTGATCACCCCCCCTGTCATTGATCACCCCCCTGTAAGGCTCTATTCAAACGTCCGTATGTTTTTTACGGATCCACGGATACATGGATCGGATCCGCAAAACACATACGGACATCTGAATGGAGCCTTATAGGGGGGTGATCAATGACAGGGGGGTGATGACCCCATATAGACTCCCTGATCACCCCCCTGTCATTGATCACCCCCCTGTCATTGATCACCCCCCTGTAAGGCTCCATTCAGACATTTTTTTGGCCCAAGTTAGCGGAAATTATTATTTTTTTCTTACAAAGTCTCATATTCCACTAACTAGTGTAAAAAAATAAAATCTCACATGAACTCACCATACCCCTCACGGAATCCAAATGCGTAAATTTTTTTAGACATTTATATTCCAGACTTCTTCTCACGCTTTAGGGCCCCTAAATTGCCAGGGCAGTATAAATACCCCACATGTAACCCCATTTCGGAAAGAAGACACCCCAAGGTATTCCGTGAGGGGCATATTGAGTCCATGAAAGATTGAAATTTTTGTCCCAAGTTAGCGGAAAGGGAGACTTTGTGAGAAAAAACAAAAAAAAATCAATTTCCGCTAACTTGTGCCAAAAAAATAAAAATTCTATGAACTCGCCATGCCCCTCATTGAATACCTTGGGGTGTCTTCTTTCCAAAATGGGGTCACATGTGGGGTATTTATACTGCCCTGGCATTTTAGGGGCCCTAAAGCGTGAGAAGAAGTCTGGGATCCAAATGTCTAAAAATGCCCTCATAAAAGGAATTTGGGCCCCTTTGCGCATCTAGGCTGCAAAAAAGTGTCACACATCTGGTATCGCCGTACTCAGGAGAAGTTGGGCAATGTGTTTTGGGGTGTCTTTTTACATATACCCATGCTGGGTGAGAGAAATATCTTGGCAAAAGACAACTTTTCCCATTTTTTTATACAAAGTTGGCATTTGACCGAGATATTTATCTCACCCAGCATGGGTATATGTAAAATGACACCCCAAAACACATTGCCCAACTTCTCCTGAGTACGGCAATACCAGATGTGTGACACTTTTTTGCAGCCTAGGTGGGCAAAGGGGCCCACATTCCAAAGAGCACCTTTCGGATTTCACCGGCCATTTTTTACAGATTTTGATTTCAAACTACTTTGCACGCATTTGGGCCCCTAAAATGCCAGGGCAGTATAACTACCCCACAAGTGACCCCATTTTGGAAAGAAGACACCCCAAGGTATTTCGTGATGGGCATAGTGAGTTCATGGAAGTTTTTATTTTTTGTCACAAGTTAGTGGAATATGAGACTTTGTAATAAAAAAAAATAAAAAATAAAAAATCATAATTTCCCGCTAACTTGTGACAAAAAATAAAAACTTCTATGAACTCACTATGCCCATCAGCGAATACCTTAGGGTGTCTACTTTCCGAAATGGGGTAATTTGTGGGGTGTTTGTACTGTCTGGCCATTATAGAACCTCAGAAAACATGACAGGTGCTCAGAAAGTCAGAGCTGCTTCAAAAAGCGGAAATTCACATTTTTGTACCATAGTTTGTAAACGCTATAACTTTTACCCAAACCATTTTTTTTTTACCCAAACATTTTTTTTTATTAAAGACATGTAGAACAATAAATTTAGAGAAAAAATTATATATGGATGTCGTTTTTTTTGCAAAATTTTACAACTGAAAGTAAAAAATGTCATTTTTTTGCAAAAAAATCGTTAAATTTTGATTAATAACAAAAAAAAGTAAAAATGTCAGCAGAAATGAAATACCACCATATGAAAGCTCAATTAGTGAGAAGAAAAGGAGGTAAAATTCATTTGGGTGGTAAGTTGCATGACCGAGCAATAAATGGTGAAAGTAATGTAGTGCAGAAGTGTAAAAAGTGGTCTGGTCATTAAGGGTGTTTAAGCACTGGGGGCTGAGGTGGTTAAAGGAGATATAAGCCAATCAATACTTAATTATGTAAAATACAAAAAAAAGTGAAGTCCATCATGTTTTTCTAATTCTGAATTATTTTTCAACAATTTGTGCTCCTGTATGGGATTGGCTTTGTGAGAGGTTTTATTTCTTTATATATATATATATGTACTGTAGTACACATTTTTGTCTAGATGGCCGCAAACCAGATGTGCAAATAAAAAAGATAAAGAGAGGAGGCAGCGCCTCATGTGTGGTATTGTTTCACAAATAGGTAAAATTAGGTAATAGATTGCGCTTACCGAAAGGTGTTGTGATAGAGTCACAACAGCTAAATTCGCCTTGCTGTTAATTTTTGGATCTCGACCAGCATCCGGGACGTTCACGTCACTGCAGCCCTGGTTCCCAATGCCCTTTCCTTTGGATTTTGTGCAGTGACGAAATGAGAAGGAGAAAAACCACTTGTTGGAACCACTTGTTTCTGCGCTGACAAGCACAATGTTTTAGGCAGGACTTGTCTTTTCACACAAGGTTTATTTTGGTCAACGCGTTTCAAGGGCTTGCAGCCCCCTTCATCAGGACAATATTCATATATTGTCCTGATGAAGGGGACTGCAAGCCCTTTATATGCGTTGACCAAAATAAACCTTGTGTGAAAAGACAAGTCCTCTGCCTACAACATCGTGCTTGTCAGCGCCGAAACAGGTGGTTCCAATACCTCTGGATTTTTCTCCTTCTCGCAAACCAGATGCGTGAGCCTCGTGTGCATTTCTACCTATGAACTCAGAGTTGAAGTTGCTGAAACCACTCCTATCGGGTTAAGGAGCCAATAGTCTCTTCTTAAGGAACACCCCTTTTGGGATGTCATGTCTGCTATTTAAGGGAATGTAACTTGAATAAAGCTCTCTTCTTGCTCTTGCTCAGGGGGATGAGAAGATGCTTTCATGAAACCAACTTGTGTGTCTGGTCTCATTATGAAAGCAGTATGGCGCGCTCATACTTATACTTCTAATTGATTTGGCACCACACAAAGAAAAAGAGAATCGCATGAATTGTGAAAACAGCTTAGACCAGAAAAGCTGCCTTCACCCCCCACATGCATCAATGAACCTTCAGCACCAATGTCTCTTTTGCTGGATCACATGTTTTCCTTCCTTGGATAACTTCTGGTAGGTACTGACCGCTACATAATAGGAACACCCCACAAAACCTGCTATTTTTTTGGAGAATAGTAGCTGCTCCTACAATTTTTGGAGGATTATAGGATTACTTTGTGAGAAAGAGAATAAAAGGTATGAGGAGTGGCCATTAAATAACAAGACTGACCTGGAAAAAAGACAGCACCGCTTGAGTTTAAATATGACATGTCCACCTTAGCCATGGACTCTCCTAAACTACAACTACCATTTGCTCTTTGAGGAGCACAAAAATAATTCAGGTTAGAGGATGAAGAACACGATGAACCACTAGGATTCTCATTCACATCAAAGAGAGCTGAAAATGTTCAAAAAAGTGAGGAGATTTTTTGAAGCAACCCTAGACTCAATGTCCGACCGATGGCAGAAATATTGAATATTGATTCAGAAATTTTGCACAATGATCTTTATATGAGGAAAGTCTTCCCTATGTTCACTCCTGACCAGAAATAATCATAAGCATATTTTTGCAGTCATTTTGGAGCAAATGTAAGTCAAATTCTCCACGAATTACTTCTGTCACAAAGCACATTTCTTTGTAAGTAGTAGGGGCAATTACAGGGAACGGCGATTGCAACGCTCCCCGTCATTGTACCCCTCAGATGTAAAATAAGTGTGCTCTTTCACGCTACAGTAGGATCTTGGGCCTCTGCACGGTTCTTTATACCTGGCGCTAACATCGACCTGTAAGGCTGAGTTGACACTTGAGTTATTTGGTCAGTTTTGGCCCCGTAACTGCCCAAATAAGAGAAGTGTGGAGTGATTGTCATCTGCATGTCATACGGACTCACAGTATTATTTCCCTACCACAGCAGACTCCCTATGGGTGTTACTGCAAGGCACAGTGTTCTACATCACTATACAGGCTCTCTACCGTCAGGAAATAGTAGTTTTTTTAACGCGATTCGCCGCAAATAAATTCGGATCGAATCGAATCTCTTTGGAAAATTAGGCAAACCGGCCGAATAGAATTTTTGAGAAATTCGCTCATCTCTTATTAAGTTGTATAATAAAAAAATCATACCTTATCCATTTGATCGCAATATGTCACCACGCACGAGATATCGCGTGGGATCTTCAATCAAGATGGCGGCAGGCTCTTCGCATTCAAACGGATGAGGTAAGTATGACTTTTTTTTACCCCACTTCAGGGAAAATTGATTTGTTACCACAAAGCATGAGGAATCGAATTTTCACTGAGATTCGCTCCACGCTACCCATTTATAAAGATATTTATACTCAAAATAAAGATTAGATCTGGCTGCTGTATGTGGTACACTTCCGATGCGTGTCCTGTGTAACACTGTATTTACTACATAGCACAGGCGGCTGAGTGATATGGTTATTACCAGTCTATGTAAAAAAGAGTTAGATAGCTAAGTACACTATTGGTAATGCCTTTATAATTCTTAATTTGTAAAACACTTTAAATGACACGTTTTTCCAAATGTAATGCACTCTCAATTCTCCTTGATTTCCACCATTTTCTTAGGTACAGGATTCCCGAATTTTTAAAGACGATGGTCATTTCCATCAATGACCCACCAAGGATGGAGAAGGACAGAAACCACATGGCTGCAAGGATATTAGACCTCACCCTGGAGATCATCTCCCTGATAACTGGAGAGGTGAGAGTCTCACATGATGTCACTCTTATCTCTAGTAATATACAAGGGGAAATGACTGGAAAGGTGAAGGATTCTTAGAATCTCTGTAGTGATCGGCGTCTCCCCATACACAGGATTACAAGGTAGTGAAGAAGTCGTCTGGTGAGTGTGTGACACCCCGTGTGTCAGAAGGATGGAGCAGGACCCAGAGCCCCATCACCGAGCCTCCACCTCATTCCCTGATACATGAGCAGAAGATCCTAGAACTTACCACCAGGATCACTGAGCTGCTGAGCGGAGAGGTGAGCGCTGCTGGGTATGCTGGGACATTATACAATAACGCCAAGGGAGGGGTCTGGTAATGACTGTATCCTTGTGTTGTCAGGTTCCTATAAGGTGTCAGGATGTCGCTGTCTATTTCTCCATGGAGGAGTGGGAGTATTTAGAAGAACACAAGGATCTGTACAAGGATGTCATGATGGAGAATCAGCAGTCCCTTACATCACCGGGTAAGAGGAGACCTTCCATGACTGTAGAGGAGAGAACAGTTTTAAAAGTTAGTGTTGAAGAAGCGATTGTAGATCCACTGTGCCACTGAACAGATTTGGCTTCGGGCTACTCTAAAGGAAGTTATCTAATTGGACCCCATGCTTTTCACCCTTTTATTAATATGGACTTTACTGTGGGAAACCACCAGGCCACCTCTTCTTGGAGTAGTTTCTATTCAGTGGCTGCTCATCCAGAAGTGTAATCAGGAAACAAGCTGAGGTCAGGGCAGGTAGTGTTTGTGCAATACAGTAAACAGTCCAAAAGTCAGGCAGCAAAGGGTGAAATCCTGTTAAAAGGAAGAGATCAATACATGGCAAATGAGCAGAGTAATGATGCACCTTCGCAGGAAACTGGCAACTAGTACCTAATACTCAGGCACCCTTCCACAGGGGAGGGTGCCTAAAACAACCCTGGCTAGTCATAAGCCAGACAGATTAGGACAAACACGAGCTGGACCCTAAAGAGACAGAGGAGGTACACAGTCTTGAAGCAAGTCTAGTGGTGGTTTTAGGGTGACACGTTGCACCAATATATGGTGGGGAAGATCTTGTAGGATATGGAACTGTGCTCTATTATAGGAAAGGAATTGTTGCTTTTGGCTTATTGTACAATCTGTTCTTTAATAGGATAGAAATATATCTAGCAAATTATATGTCAGACTCTAGAACCATCCGGGTTAGGAGAGGGGAGAGCCTTGTTAAAGGGATAGTCCGGATTCAGAGCTGAACCCTGACCTATCCCTATTTTCACCCAGGCAGCCCCCCTGACTTGAGCATCGGAGCAGTTCATGCTCCAATGCTCTCCTTTGCCCTGCACTGAATTGCGCAGGGCAAAGGCATTTTGTGAAGTTCCGGTGACGTACCGCACTCTCCTTTGGGCTGCCAAGCGGAGGCTTCCGCCTAGCAGTAAGCCCGGTGACATCACCGGCACTGATGGGCGGGCTTAAGTGCTGCCCTAGCCTGTAAAATGGCTTGGGCAGCGCTAAATCTTGCTCATCAGAGCCGCTGACATCACCGAACACACTGATGGGCGGAAGCCAACTCCCGGCAGTTTGTTTTTGTAAATAAAAGAGCCTTTGCCCTGCGCCATCCTGTGCATGAACTTCTCCGATGATCAAGTAAGGGGCGATGCCTGGGTGAGATTATGGGTATGTCGTTCATTTCAATGTGTATATGCAGGGGATGCCCCAATAGGTTGTTGAAGATGGATTGTGAAAAATAGATGAAAATAATTGATCAAAAATAGATTGTTTGAGACTGATTTATCAGATACAAAGATTTTTGCACTGGTTTCTATTCTCCATGTCCTCAAGATGATGCTGAAGTGTGAATATTTAAACATACGTTCTAAAAGTGCACATAATTGTTATCTCTGCATCCAAAAGGACACAAATTATGAAATTATCACCCATTTTATGCCACACAGTATGTGCTCTAAAATGTAAATAAAAATCAGTGCAAGAATTGCTGTCAATTAGTCCCACAAAAAAACAACCCAGTTTTTTTTACACAAAAGTTTCTAAAGCATATACAGTATAACATGTCACTTAAAGTAAGGAACAATGCAGCTCTAAATTCCACCCACAACACTGTCCCTACCTACTTGGATGATCTTTCCTAAACGGCAGCCCCCAACTGGTCGAAGGTCCATAACCTGGATAAGTGCATGGGACCTAAACGAGAGGGGAAACAAAAGTCAGACAGGCCAGAGAATAAATGTCAGAAACAAAGTGAGAAATAAACTAGGAGTCCAATACCAGACACCGTTAATACCAGGAAGTCACGTCAGGGGTCAAATCAGCAGGCAAAGGCGAAGTCAGGGTTAGTTGTCAGAAATCCAGAGGAACAAACAGTGAAGCAAAACATTCTTGTGTGGCAAAGAGGACCAATCACAGGCAACTTTGGCCAGAAGTTGTCTGTTTAAATACAGGAAGCACATGATAGGTTGACCAGTCACAGCAACCAAATAGTGGTGGCTAGAGGCTAGGATCACACCATAATACATAATAACTAGCAACTAGTCTCTTAGTACCACCATTCCTTGGGTGTTCACTTCACACTGAATCATGGATCTCACCCATGAAACTGGCTAGGGATGAACAATTTACCTTTAAAGGGTTTCTACCACCTCGTTTTGACATAATTAGCTGTCCGCTAGTGTCTGCTCTACCAAACAATGCTATTATAATAGCTTTTTGTGCAGCCATTTGCCTAAAAAACAAACTTTTATTGATATGCACCTAGAGGCTCAGTCTACTCACAGTCTGCCTTCACAGACATCTCGGTCATCGGCGCAGGCGCAGTGGAGATGTCTGTTCAGGGAGCGGTCAGACATTCACTGCGCCTGCGCCGAATACAGACGCGCACGGCGCGAGAATTCGTCCACTGGCTCAGATGGAGGATCGGATTCCAGAGGAGATGGGCGGGCTGGAGGGACGCGCTGGGCGGCATTTTCTGTGAGTAGACCGAGCCTCTAGGTGCTGAAAAGACACCCGCATAGCACCTAGAGGCTCATTAGCATATCAATAAAAGTTCGTTTTTTAGGCAAACGGCTGCACAAAAAGCTATTATAATAGCATTGTTTGGTAGAGCAGACACTAGCGGATCACTAGTGTCTGACAGCTAATTATGTCAAAACGAGGTGGTAGAAACCCTTTAAGCATGTTCTCAGGGGCCAGTTCTGATCTCAGATGCCAGATCAGAGGAGATAGCAGAAATGACAATCCCTGCAGGCAGAATAGGTTCTGGTTTGGATTCTGGGGAATAATGGTCTAGGCAATTTCTAGATAAGGCATCTGCCTTAATTTTCTTAGACACCAGCCTGAAAAATAATGCCCACAGAGCCTGTCTGGGATTCTAAAAAAGGCAAACTGTTGTGATCAGTAAGGACAGTTACTTGATGTTCAGTTACCTCCAGAAAGTGCCACTTCATGCCTCTCTTCAAAAGTCCCCTTGATGACAAAGAGCTCTCTTTCAGTCTGGAAAAATTTACTAGGAGAAAAAAAAAATACATGATCTGAGGTTAGTTAGTAAGTGTTAATGTACTTTGTGAAAGCATGGGTGTCACCCGCATCTCAGAGGCATCAACCCGCACCACAAATGGTCTGGTCAGATCAGGCTGGACCAGAAAAGGAGCTTCCATAAAACATTTTCTATCCCCTTCAAGCGACAGTCGTTTTGGACCAAATGGCGGAGCCCATTTTTCAAATCTGACATGTGCCAGTTTATCTGGTAATAACTTTGGAACGCTTTTACTTATCCAAGCCATTCTGAGATTTTTTTCTCGTGACTCATCATATTTCATGTTAGTGGTGAATTTGAGTTGATATGTTTTAACTTCATGCATAAATAAATCCAAAATTTGCATAAAATTTGGGAAAATCTGCTATTTTCAACATTAGAATTTCTCTGCTTTTAAGATGGATAGTGATACTTTATAAAATAGTTATTACTTTACATTCCCCATATGTCTACTTTATGTTGGCATCATTTTGAAAATGTCGTTTTATTGTTTTAGGACGTTAGCAGGCTTAGAAGTTTAGAAGCAAATTTTAAAATTTTTAAGAAGATTTCCAAAACCCACTTTGTTAAGGACCAGTTCAGTTATGGAGTCACTTTGTGGGGCTTACTTAGTAGAAACCACCCATAAATTACACCCTGATTATACAACCTTTATTAACCCTTTAGGTGTACCACAAGAATTAAAGCAAAATGGAGGGGAAGTTTTAAAATGTAATTTTTTTGTGCAGATTTTCTATTTAAATCCAATCCTGTAACACAGCAAAGGTTAACAGCCAAAGAAACCTCAATATTTTTCACCTTAATTCTGAAGTTTACAGAAACACCCCATATGTGGTCGTAAACTGCTTTATGGGCACATGGCGGGGTGCAGAGTGAAAGGAACACCATATATTAATGGAGGGCAGATTTAGCTGGAATGGTTTTCTGGTGCCATGTCACATTTGAAAAGACCATGAGGTACCCCTAGAAATAAAATCCCCAAAAGTGACCCCATTTTGAAAACTACCCCCCTCAAGGAATAAATCTGGTAGTGAAATAAATGCTTTGACCCAACAAGAGTTTCATAGAATTTAGAAACACATGGCTGTAAAGATGAAAAATTTACTTTTATTTCCAATATAAAGTTGCTTTAGTGTCAAATGTTTCATTTTCACAAGGGGTAACAGGAGAAAATGCACCCCACAATTTGTTATGCATTTTTTCCTGAATACGTAACACCCCATATGTGGTCATATACCGCTGTTTGGGAGTACAGCAGCATTCAGAAGGGAAGGAGCAGCATCAGGATTTTCATACATATAACTTGCTGAAATGAGTTTAGGGCCCATAACATTTCTATTACTTCACCAATGTAGCTGTTTGGGGGCTTGATTTTTGCGGGACAGGATGTAGTTTTTATTGGCATTCTTCATGTTTGTATACAGTACAGACCAAAAGTTTGGACACACCTTCTCATTCAAAGAGTTTTCTTTATTTTCATGACTATGAAAATTGTAGATTCACACTGAAGGCATCAAAACTATGAATTAACACACGTGGAATTATATACATAACAAACAACTGTGAAACAACTGAAAATATGTCATATTCTAGGTTCTTCAAAGTAGCCACCTTTTGCTTTGATTACTGCTTTGCACACTCTTGGCATTCTTTTGATGAGCTTCAAGAGATAATCCCCTGAAATGGTTTTCACTTCACAGGTGTGCCCTGTCAGGTTTAATAA
Organism: Bufo bufo; assembly: GCF_905171765.1. Taxonomy (NCBI): domain Eukaryota; kingdom Metazoa; phylum Chordata; class Amphibia; order Anura; family Bufonidae; genus Bufo; species Bufo bufo. The sequence goes on from NC_053392.1 coordinate 613,992,274, forward strand.
GTGGGATTTCTTGCCTTATAAATGGGGTTGGGACCATCAGTTGCGTTGAGGAGAAGTCAGGTGGATACACAGCTGATAGTCCTAGTGAATAGACTGTTAGAATTGGTATTATGGCAAGAAAAAAGCAGCTAAGTAAAGAAAAACGAGTGGCCATCATTACTTTAAGAAATGAAGGTCAGTCAGTCAGCCGAAAAATTGGGAAAACTTTGAAAGTAAGGGCTATTTGACCATGAAGGAGAGTGATGGGGTGCTGCGCCAGATAACCTGGCCTCCACAGTCACCGGACCTGAACCCAATCGAGATGGTTTGGGGTGAGCTGGACCGCAGAGTGAAGGCAAAAGGGCCAACAAGTGCTAAGCATCTCTGGGAACTCCTTCAAGACTGTTGGAAGACCATTTCAGGGGACTATCTCTTGAAGCTCATCAAGAGAATGCCAAGTGTGTGCAAAGCAGTAATCAAAGCAAAAGGTGGCTACTTTGAAGAACCTAGAATATGACAGATTTTCAGTTGTTTCACACTTGTTTGTTATGTATATAATTCCACATGTATTAATTCATAGTTTTGATGCCTTCATAGTCATGAAAATAAAGAAAACTCTTTGAATGAGAAGGTGTGTCCAAACTTTTGGTCTGTACTGTATGTCTTTTTTATCACTTTTTATACAAATTTTTTTGGTAGGTGAAGTGGGCAAAAATGGCAATTCTGTCAGTGTTGTTTATTTTTAATTTTTATGGGGTTACTCTTGCAGTAAATATTATATGATTAATTTGTTCTGTGGGTTGATATGGTTATGGCGATACCAAATTTATATTTTTTAATGTTTTACTACTTTTTCAGAATAAAATCACTTTTGTGTTAAAACTAAATTATATCTTTCTTTGCCATATACTAAAGTTCATAACATTTTTTTTTTTTCCCCAATGTAGCTGTGAAGGGGCTTGTTTTAGTGGGTCGGGCTGTAGTTTTTACTGGTATATACGACTTTTTCATCACTTCGTCATTGTTTGTTACATAATTTTTTTTACAGTGTTCACCACACGGGATTAGTAACATGATACTTTTATAGATCAGGTCATTACGAACGCGGCAATACCAATCATGTGTTTTTTTATTTTTTCATATGAGAAAAGACAATTATTTTATTTTTATTGAAATATTTATTTTTTTTTACTTTTTTTTTTACACTTTTTTTGCTTTTCATTTTTTTTTACACTTTTTTCTTGGAGATCCAGTGGGTCTATTGCAATGCACTGGATTGTCACTGTTACATTTACACCAAGCCCGATCAGCCTTAGGTACATGGCAGCCCAGACGCCTTTGTAAGTTACTTGCAATTTGGACATACAGTTATGTCCAAATGCGTAAAGGGGTTAAAGGTTCACAATCTATTCAGTAAGTATTTTCAATATAACTGAAAAAGTTTGATGAATTTAAGGCAATAGGCTGCTAGGCTTTTGGCGAAGAGGGTGGGCCCAATGATTGAGGTCTGAGATGAAAATATAATTTGCATATCTCCATGAAAAACACAAGCTGCTCCCTATCACCTATGAAGTAATCAGACAATTTATCTTGGGGTTCTTAGGGTTGTGAGGAAACTGTCGCAATGGGTGGAGACATAGTAATTGCCTTGTGTTGGACCCTTTTCACAATGTCTTGGATCAGTTGAGTGAGACCATGCATTTGGTCTGCCAAGGACCTCATTTGATCCATCCAGAAAATAAATATCAGCACCAAAACGAAAAACAAACTTGGAGTATAATACCAGAAAAATCAATAGCAGGAAGTCATGCCAGGAGTCAGATCAACAGGCAAAGCTGGTCACGAGTGGATCAGTATTGAGAAATCCGGAGGTACAAACAGTGCAGCAAAACACGCTTGTGTGGCAAGGAAGACCAATTGCAGGCAACTGATTGATCCAGCTTCCCTGGTCCCTGGCCAACCCTAGAGACTGGTAACCAAATGATGCTGCCACCACAGTGAAGCCAGGATTGCCACAGGGGCGCAGGAAGCTAAGTACATGACATAACCTATACAGATTTGGGAAAACCATAATCGTACTAACCTGCAGAATAAAGATAACATATTCTTAAGCCATATGGTAAACAGTGCTAAATTTTTAATGCAAAATTATTGGTTGCAATGCTGTTGTTTTTTCACATTCCCATTTAGAAAGAGTTAAAGGGGTATTCCGGTTGGAGCAAGTTATCCCGTATCCACAGGATAGGGAATTACTATCAGATCGGTGGGCGTCCTACTGTTGGGATCACCACTGATCAGGGGAACGGGTGCACCATACCCCCTGCAGGCTGCTGCCCTGAAATGACCGAAGAGGCTCGTCGCACAAATGCGCGCGGCCACTCCATTCATTTCTATGGGAGTTCCAGAGATAGACAAGCATGGTACGTCACTTCAGTCCTTTCAGTGGAGCAGCAAGGGGCCTGCAGGGGGGTATACAGCCCCCGTTCTTGTGATCGGTGGAGGTCCCAACAGTAGGACCCTGTGGATAGGGGATAACTTGTTCCAACCTGAATATCTCTTTAATGAAAAATAATCAGTAAGTTGTATGTGCACTAAGATTGGCGAAAAAATGATTCTTCCTAAAATCCAAAAATGGGTAGGCAGTAAAATGGTTTAGGGGATTCAGAGGCTGAGAATTGAAAAAGATAGGTGTAAGTAAAAAAAGAAAGAGGAAAGTAGTTGTCATAATATGTACAGAAGATGTAGCAAAACTTGTTGAAAGGAAAATGGAGTTGTTGGCCAAGACGACCAATCAAATCACTTCTTTAACTTTGCAAAGGCTGCCTAAAAAATTATAGTTGGAATGGTAGTGGTTGCCACTAGCACCAGTTTTAATAATTTCTAATAATTTTTAATAATTTAATAATTTCTCCTATTTACTTTATTTTTACTGGCTCGACTGATTAAAGAAAAAATTGGATCTGGGAAAGTAAGAAAATTTTGTTTCATTTTCCAGGCCAAGACAGGATAAAATATTCCAATAAGCATCTCCATTTCTCTTCCTACTATCAAGCAGAAGATAACAATACCACACAAGCTAATTCAATAACTCCTAATGTACCCTCAGTTCTTCACAGCGGAGATCTATCCACCGATACTGCTGGACACAAGAAACCTTCATCACTGATTGGCAGAATAAGAACTAAACAGAAACGTGGGAAACATTTTAAAAGGAAATCTAATATTTTCTTGCTTGAGAGAAATCATGGAGTGAAAAAGTCATTTTCATGCTCAGAATGTGGAAAATCTTTTAGCAAGAAATTAATTCTGGATGGACATCAGAGAACTCACACAGGAGAGAAGCCATTTTTATGTTCAAAATGTGGGAAATGTTTTAGTCGGAAATCACTACTTGTGTACCATCTAAGAATCCACTTTGGGGAAAAGCCATTTTCATGTCCTGAATGTGGGAAGTGTTTTAGTCAGAAATCGGATCTTCATAGACATCAGCGAGCTCACACAGGGGAGAAACCATTTTTATGTTCAGAATGTGGGAAATGTTTCAGTCGGAAATCACATCTTGTGATCCATCTAAGAATCCACTTAGGGGAAAAGCCATTTTCATGTCCTGAATGTGGGAAGTGTTTTAGTCAGAATTCGTATCTTCATAGACATCAGAAAGCTCACACAGGGGAGAAGCCGTTTTCATGTCCTGAATGTGGGAAATGTTTTAGTCAGAAATCGGATCTTCATAGACATCAGAAAGCTCACACAGGAGAGAAGCCATATTCATGTTCAGAATGTGGGAAATCTTTTAGTCAGAAATCACATCTTGTTAGGCATCTGAGAATTCACACAGGGGAGAAGCCATATATGTGTCCTAAATGTGGTAAATATTTTCGTGTGAAATCAGTGCTTACGGAACATCTAAGAACTCACACCGAGGAGAAGCCATTTTCATGTCCTGAATGTGGTAAATGTTTTAGTCTGAAATCATCTTTTGTTAGACATCAAAGAGTTCACACCGGGGAGAAGCCGTTTTCATGTTCAGAATGTGGGAAATCTTTTAGTCATAAATCATATCTTGCTAAACATCAGAAAAGAGAAGTAACTACTGGTCAGAAGTACAAGACATAATATAACTCACATGATCTTACTACGTATGGCAGGATCTCAGTCTGTGAATCAGTTATAGATACAAGCCATGTCTTGTTTTAAAGTTGACAATAATGTGAAGAGAAATCTAGCACTGCAACTCCAACAGACCAGTATAGAAGTTGCTAATATGATTCAGACCCAACGGTCCTTACTTATAGCATAGTTTGATTGGGGTGGCACACTTGTCAACCCATTACACAGGTGTCCTAAGGTGAGCTGGTTTCATAGTCTTATAACAAGACTATTACTCTTGTCATAAGACTATGAAACCAATAGATGGTGCTGTTCATGAGTAGTGTTGATTGCAAATTTTCCATGCAAATGGTTTTTCAGCTGAAAAACAAGGCAGATTCTGCTCATTTGCATGTCTTTCCCATATGCCCATGTTTATGCAAATGAGTTTTTACATGACAAAACTGTATAGAAAGGTTATTGAATATTATGTTAGGACAATCAGAAAACTTTTTGTCTCCCTAATAATATTGATCTAGGTGCGCAGGTCCACACAAGCCATCCAACAGATCTGAAGTAATTTTGAGGCTTACTGGCTCTCAGTCAGATGAGAGCTGGTTTGGGATGTCTCATAGTGCACAAGGTTGCCATTGTAAGGTATGCTGACTAAGCGTGTCATCTGTCCCATGGATAGATTGATGGCTTGCATATACCTGGCTTTTGGAATATAGCCTTTGTGTGGTTGTCTATTGTATGTCGTAGATAATAGGAGTCCAAGACGCATTCAGCCATCTGTCACCGCCAGCTCTCTGAGAAGGTCTGGCAGATGTTCTTCTGTACCTCTTGCATGATGTTCTTTGTTTTGGTTTCACTTTGTGATCTTCTTTCCTTCTCCCAGCTGTCACCTATTTACACTAATTGCCTCCCTTTATATTCCCTCCCATACTGCCTCACTTTGCGGTTTATACTACTTCCTGGATTGAAGTGTTCACTGCTGGAGCCTTCTGTTACTGCTTGTTCAGATAAGTCCTTTCATGTATTGTGTTTCCTTTCTGGCTTGATTCTAGGTGACCCTGACTCCCTCCGTATTAAGTGCAGAGAGCTGGTGGTCGTGTCCCCTCACTATTATAGGGTTTTTCAGGTGTCACACAGTCTAGGTACGAGGGCATGCAATCGTCTACCTCTGAGACCCTTGTATGTGCTTAGCAGTCAGGTTGAGCTCTTAGGGTTTTATGCTCCTTAGTTTGGGATCAAGCCGGATTTTTATTCATAACTTCCAGCTATCTGCAACATCATCCGTGACATTATAAACCGCCATAACCGTCTTAAGCATGGATCCGGTTTCAGCCTTGATTGACCGCATGCAAGGTCTTTCACTGGAGTTAGCAGATCTCCGTAAAACTGTGTCTCAGTTTCAGGTGACCGGTTCTGCTTGCGTTCATGGAGCCTTGTTCCGAGCCTAAGATCTCGCTTCCGGATACGTTCTCCGGGGGTAGTGAGAATTTTGTTTGCTTTAGAGAGGCTTGCAAACTCCATTTTCGCCTACTTCCCCATTCCTCTGGTGATGAGGAGCAGAGGGTGGGGATCATTATCTCGCTGCTCAGGGATAACGCTCAGTCTTGGGCCTTTTCGCTGCCGTTGGGGGCACGGCCCCTCCGATCGGTGGATTCATTTTTTGTAGCCCTGGGGCAGATATATGATGACCCGGATCGTATTGCTCTGGCTGAATCTAAACTGCGTCTTTTATGCCAGGGTAAACAGTCCGCAGAGATATATTGTTCTGATTTTCGGAGATGGGCAGCTGATACTGGTTGGAACGATGCTGCACTCCAAAGTCAATTTTGCCATGGTCTTTCAGAGGGATTGAAAGATGCATTTGCTTTTCATGAGAGACCTGCCTCGTTGGAGTCTGCCATGTCTCTAGCTGTTCGTATTGACAGGCATCTTAGAGAGAGAGGAGAGACCACTTCTTTCTGTCATATTCAGTCCAAGGACAGTGGGGCGGTCTCATTCAGTGCGCAGGGGCCTCAGTCTCTCTCAATCCCCTCTGAGCAGGAGGCCATGCAGCTGGGTTTGCTTGCCTCTGATAGTAGAGGATTCAGCTCTCAGAGGAGGGTTTGTTTCTGTTGTGGGGGGTATAAATCATTTGGCTAATGTTTGCCCCTCTAGGAGATTCAGGGAGTTTTCTGAGGGTAATAAAGAAACAAAGAGAAAAAAACTCTCTAAAAACTTTCCATTTGCTACTATTGGCAAGGTTAATGCGGAAATTGAAGGTTTGCCGTTTGCTTGTAATTCCCGTTTTGTCCTACCTGCCAGGGTGGCGCTAGATAGCAAGAACATTGTTTGTGAGATTTTTGTAGATAGTGGAGCAGCTGTCAATCTCATTGATAATCAATTTGCTATAACACATGATTTCCAGGTATGCACTTTGGAAAAGGATATACCTGTTTTTGCTATTGATTCCGCTCCACTTTCTCAAAAATCGTTAAAGGGCATAGTTCACAATATCCGTTTGACTGTGGGTGATGCTCATGTTGAGGATATGTCATGTTTCGTCCTAGGCGGATTACCTACTCCTCTAGTGTTGGGGCTACCCTGGCTCACTAAACATAACCCCACCATTGATTGGCAAGCAAGGCAAATAAATGGTTGGAGTGACTTTTGCAGAGAGAATTGCCTCACGGCATCTCTTTCAGAGGTTTCTACCAAGACTGTACCATCTTTTCTCTCTGAATTTTCGGATGTGTTTTCCGAGAGTGGTGTCCAGGAGCTGCCCCCTCACCGGGAGTACGATTGCCCTATTAATCTCATCCCAGGCGCCAAGCTGCCAAAATCACATTTATACAATCTCTTTCAACCTGAAAGAGTCGCTATGCGTACTTATATCTCTGAGAGCCTGAGAAAGGGACACATCCGACCTTCGAAGTCACCTGTTGCCGCTGGTTTTTTTTTGTTAAGAAAAAAGATGCCTCTTTTAGACCTTGTCTGGATTTCAGGGAGCTGAACTGTATCACAATTCATGACCCATATCCGCTTCCTCTGATCCCGGACCTGTTTAACCAGATTGTTGGGGCTAAAGTTTTTTCTAAGTTGGATTTAAGAGGGGTATACAACCTAGTCAGGGTCAGGGAAGGGGACGAATGGAAGACGGCCTTCAATACCCCTGAGGGTCATTTCGAGAATTTGGTTATGCCCTTTGGTTTGATGAATGCTCCGGCCGTCTTCCGACATTTTGTGAACAGCATTTTTTATCATTTAATGGGGAAATTTGTACTGGTGTATCTAGATGACATTTTGATTTTTTCTCCTGATTTTAAAACTTATAGGGACCACCTACGTCAGGTCTTGCTCATTCTGCGGGAGAATAAATTGTACGTTAAACTGGAAAAATGTGTGTTTGCGGTTCCGGAGATTCAATTTCTTGGTTTTCTTCTCTCCGCTTCTGGTTTTCGCATGGACCCTGAGAAGATCCGCGCTGTGCTTGATTGGGAGCTTCCTGAGAATCAGAAGGCGCTGATGCGATTTTTTCATTTTGCCAATTATTACAGAAAGTTCATTTTGAATTATTCATCTGTTGTTAAGCCACTCACTGATATGACTAAAAAGGGGATAGATTTTTCCTCCTGGTCGGTACATGCGCTTAAGGACTTTTCTAGTATCAAAGAGAGTTTTGCTTCCGCTCCCATTTTGGTACAACCTGATGTCTCTCTACCTTTTATTGTTGAAGTGGACGCTTCTGAGGTGGGTGTGGGTGCGGTCTTATCTCAGGGTCCCTCTCCTGCCAAATGGCGACCGTGTGCCTTTTTCTCAAGGAAACTCTCCTCCGCAGAGAGAAATTACGATGTGGGAGATAGGGAGTTGTTGTCCATCAAATTAGCTTTTGACGAATGGTGCCATTGGCTAGAGGGAGCCAGACACCCTATTACCGTGTTTACCGACCATAAGAATCTGGCCTACTTGGAATCAGCCAAGCGTCTGAACCCGAGACAGGCCAGATGGTCTTTATTCTTTTCTAGGTTTAATTTTGTTGTCACGTTCCGCCCTGAGGTTAAAAATGTGAAGGCTGATGCCCTGTCACGTTGTTTTCCGGGAGGGGGGAACTTTGAAGACCCGGGTCCCATTTTGGCTGAAGGGGTGGTCGTCTCTGCTCTTTATCCTGATTTGGAGGCAGAGGTTCAGGCAGCCCAGGCAGTGGCTCCTGATCTTTGTCCTCCTGGGAGGTTGTTTGTGCCTCTCGCTTTACGACACAAGGTTTTTAAGGAGCACCACGATACTGTCCTTGCTGGGCACCCGGGGAGTAGAGCCACAGTGGATCTCATTGCTCAGAGATTCTGGTGGCCGGCTCTTCGTAAGACTGTTGAGGGTTTTGTGGCAGCCTGCGAGACCTGCGCTCGTGCCAAGGTCCCTCATTCACGGCCATCGGGTTCTCTCCTCCCGTTACCCATTCCTTCCCGTCCTTGGACGCATCTGTCCATGAACTTCATTATGGACCTGTCTCGTTCCTCGGGGAAGACTGTGATTCTGGTAGTAGTGGACCATTTTAGCAAAATGGCGCATTTCATTCCCTTTCCTGGGTTATCCAATGGTAAGACGCTGGCGCAAGCATTTGTTGATCACATTGTTAGGGGCACGCAATTTGTTTCCAGATTCTGGAAGGCCTTCTGTTCTCGCTTGGGGGTTCGGTTGTCGTTCTCTTCTGCTTTTCACCCGCAGTCGAATGGCCAGACCGAACGCGTCAATCAGAATCTGCGCTGTTTTATGGCAGAGAATCAGGAGGATTGGTGTTCTTTTTTGTCCCTTGCTGAGTTTGCTTTAAATAACCAGTCGCCAGGAGTCCTCTGATAAGTCACCATTTTTTGGTGCATATGGGTTTCATCTGCAGTTTGGGACATTCTCTGGAGAGGGGTCTTCTGGTTTACCTGATGAGGAGAGATTTTCCTCTTCTTTGTCATTTATTTGGCAAAAGATTCAGGGTAATCTGAAGAGGATGAGTGAGAGATATAAGTGTGTGGCGGATAAGAGACATGTGCATGGTCCGGACCTGAATGTGGGTGATCTGGTGTGGTTGTCTACAAATAATATCAAACTGAAGGTTCCCTCCTGGAAGTTGGGTCCTAAGCTTATTGGGCCTTACAAGATCTTGTCCGTCATCAATCCCGTTGCCTTCCGTCTTGATCTTCCTCAGACTTGGAAGATCCATAATGTTTTTCACAGGTCCCTATTAAAACCTTATGTCCAACCCACTGTACCCTCCTCTTTGCCTCCTCCTCCGATTGTTGTTGATGGTAATCTTGAATTTCAGGTCTCTAGGATTGTGGATTCTTGCATTATCCGCGGTTCTCTCCAGTACCTCGTTCATTGGGAGGGTTATGCTCCTGAGGAGAGGATGTGGGTCCTAGTGGCGGACATTAAGGCCACTCGTCTCATCAGGGCTTTCCATAGGTCCCATCCTGAGAAGGTCGGCTCTGAGTGTCCGGAGTCCACCCGTAGAGGGAGGGGTACTGTCACCGCCAGCTCTCTGAGAAGGTCTGGCAGACGTTCTTCTGTACCTCTTGCATGATGTTCTTTGTTTTGGTTTCACTTTGTCATCTCCTTTCCTTCTCCTAGCTGTCACCTATTTACACTAATTGCCTCCCTTTATATTCCCTCCCTTACTGCCTCACTTTGCGGTTTAAACTACTTCCTGGATTGAAGTGTCCACTGCTGGAGCCTTCTGTTACTGCTTGTTCAGATAAGTCCTTTCATGTATTGTGTTTCCTTTCTGGCTTGATTCTAGGTGACCCTGACTTCCTCCGTATTAAGTGCAGGGAGCCGGTGGTCGTGTCCCCTCACTATTATAGGGTTTTTCAGGTGTCACACACTCTAGGTACGAGGGCATGCAATCGTCTACCTCTGAGACCCTTGTATGTGCTTAGCAGTCAGGGTGAGCTCTTAGGGTTTTATAGGGGTCACCTTTATGCTCCTTAGTTTGGGATCAAGCCAGTCGGATGTTTATCCATAACTTCCAGCTATCTGCAACATCATCCGTGACTCCATCCTTTTAATGCTGTTTCCAAACCATTTTGATGGGGTTTCCATCAATTTATAACCTGTTTTTGTGAACCAGACACTCTTTCTTCTTCAGAGCAGGGGGTGCCTGGTTTGATGCTCGGGCACCTGCAGTATTCGTCCAAGCACTCGGATGTGCTGAGCAATGCTCAATTTCTCTTCACATTTACATAGTTGTTAAGGTTCTAAAAAGACAAAAATCCATCAGGTCCAACCTATAATCCTGCGATATTGATCCACAGAGCAAATCCCTGGATCCATGTCCATCTTCCTTTTAAAAAGGGGTTGGGACAAAAGGGAAAGGGCGTGTAGAAAATAATTTCTACACATTGTAAAAGGCCTCAATGTTTTTTTGAATTAGAAAGTCATTGTCACGGATGTTCCCGCGACAGGTAGCAGGAGATCTGTGAGACTGGCAACAGGTTGTTTGATCTGACATGTTTTCCTTTTGGATCAAATGAAGTCTGTGTTGTTTCTGCTGCTTGCCACACCTTCTTTCCCCAGGTGTGGCTATTTTGGTCATTTACCTTCTCTATGTATTGTTGTTTCTCCCATTATGCTATACGGTTCATATCTTCTGTTGGACTTGTGGTTAGCTTGTGTTTGGTTCTCGGCTGAGTTCTTGGTGCTACCAAAGCTTCATTGAAGATAAGTGTTTGATTTTCCTTTTGTATTCTGTTTATATATATATATATATATATATATATATATATATATATATATATATATATATATGTGTGTTGCCTTTCCCTGTTGTTTGTCATTAGGCCTGAGGGAGACTCCTGTTCATCCTTCCCTTTGGAGGAACAGGTAGACTCATACAGCCAATGCATTCCAATACAGAAGTATTGGAATGCATTGTAAAGGATTAGACTCCCAAAAGTTCAAGTCCCAAAGTGGGCCAAAAAAAAAAAGTGAAAAAAAAAAAGTTGAAAAAATAAAGTTTTCCCCCCCAAAAAATAAAAGTTTCAAGTAAAAATAAACAAAAAGTAATTTCCCCAAATAAAGTTAAAAAAGAATTGGGAAAAAATAGGGAAAAAAAAGTATGCATATTAGGTATCGCCATGTCCGTATCGACCGGCTCTATAAACATATCACATGAGCTAACCCCTCAGATGAACACCGTAAAAATAAAAAAATAAAAACTGTGCTAAATAAACAATTTTTTTGTCACCTTACATCACAAAAAGTACAACAGCAAGCGATCAAAAAGGCGTTTGCCCACCAAAATAGTACCAATCTAACCGTCACCTCACACCGCAAAAAATTAGCCCCTACCTGAGACAATCGCCCCAAAAAAAAAAAAATATGGCTCAGAATATGGAGACACTAAAACATAATTTTTTTTGTTTCAAAAATGATATTATTGTGTAAAACTTACATAAATAAAAAAAAGTATACATATTAGGTATCGCCGCATCCGTGACAACCTGGTCTATAAAAATACCACATGATCTAACCTGTCAGATGAATGTTGTAAATAACAAAAAATAAAAACGGTGCCAAAACAGCTATTTCTTGTTACCTTGCCTCACAAAAAATGTAATATAGAGCAACCAAAAATCATATGTACCCTAAACTAGTACCAACAATACTGCCACCCTATCCCGTAGTTTCTAAAATGGGGTCACTTTTTTGGAGTTTCTACTCTAGGGGTGCTTCAAATGGGACATGGTGTAAAAAAAACAGTCCAGCAAAATCTGCCTTCCAAAAACCGTATGGCATTCCTTTCCTTCTGCGCCGTGCCGTGTGCCCGTACAGCAGTTTACGACCACATATGGGATGTTTCTGTAAACTACAGAATCAGGGCCATAAATATATTTTTTTTTTTGCTGTTAACCCTTGCTTTGTTACTGGAAAAAATGGATTATAATGGAAAATTTGCCAAAAAAATGAAATTCTGAAATTTCATCTCCATTTGCCAATAACTCTTGTGGAACACCTAAAGGGTTAACGACATTTGTAAAATCAGTTTTGAATACCTTGAGGGGTGTAGTTTCTTAGATGGGGTCATTTTTATGCAGTTTCTACTCTAGGGTGCATCAGGGGGGCTTCGAATGGGACATGGTGTAAAAAAAAACAGTCCAGCAAAATCTGCCGTCCAAAAACCGTATGGCATTCCTTTCCTTCTGCGCCCTGCCGTGTGCCTGTACAGCGGTTTACGACCACATATGAGGTGTTTCTCTAAACTAAAGAATCCGGGCAATAAATATTGAGTTTTGTTTGGCTGTTAACACTTCCTTTGTTACTGGGAAAAATGGATTAAAATGGAAAATTTGGCAAAAAATTTAAATTCTGAAATTTCATCTCCATTTGCCAATAACTCTTGTGGAACACCTAAAGGGTTAACGGCGTTTGTAAAATCAGTTTTTAATACCTTGAGGGGTGTAGTTTATAGAATGGGGTCATTTTTGGGTGGTTTCTATTATGTAAGCCTCGCAAAGTGACTTCAGACCTGAACTGGTCCCTAAAAATTGGGTTTTTGAAAATTTCTGAAAAATTTCAAGATTTGCTTCTAAACTTCTAAGCCTTGTAACATCCCCAAAAAATAAAATATCATTCCCAAAATGATCCAAACATGAAGTAGACATATGGGGAATGTAAAGTAATAACTATTTGTGGAGGTATTACTATGTATTATAGAAGTAGAGAAATAGAAATTTGGAAATTTTCAATATATACCGTATTTATCGGCGTATAACACGCACTTTTTCCCCCTGAAAATAGGGGGCAAATGATGTATGCGTGTTATACGCCGATATAATGTTAAGAAGCCAAGTTGAACTAACGCTGCCCTCTCCCATGTTCCCATGTTCCCCTGTATCCCCATAGCACTTACTTAAGCTTCAATAGCAGGCAGAGCGGACGGCAGCAGTAACGTCACTCACTGACGTCGAGCGCCTGCTCCGCCCACTTTATGAATGAAGCAGGCGGAGCAGACGCGCGACGTCAGTGAGTGACGTTACTGGTGCCGTCCGCTCTGCCTGCTATGGAAGCGTGTTCGTAAGTGCTGTGGGGATACAGGGGAATATGGGAACATGGGAGAGCGCAGCGTTAGTTCAACTTAATAACAGGATAAGGATTCACGTTTATAAATCCTTCGGTGAGCAGAGGGCCGGTGTATTGGGGGACACTGTTATGAGGGGATCTGTGGATGACATATAGCAGTGTCATCCACAGATCCCCCCCATAACAGTGCCATCCACAGATCCCCCATAACAGTGCCATCCACAGATCCCCATAACAGTGCCATCCACAGATCCCCCATAACAGCACCATCCACAGATCCCCCATAACAGCGCCATCCACAGATCCCCCATAACAGTGCCATCCACAGATCAACAGTTGCTTTTACTGTCTTTTTACATTATTTACCTTATAAGTGGTAATAATATTAATAAAAAAAAGTTCTGAGCTACCCTTATTTTGCTTCAAAGTTCTTTATTTGAAATTTAATTTTTTTTCCTGAAATTTCCCTCTTAAAATGAAGGTGCGTGTTATACGCCGATAAATACGGTATATATATTTTTTTTATTTGTTATTTTTTTTATAAATAAAAATTAATTTTTTTTACTTCATTTTACCAGTGTCATGAAGTACAATATGTGACGGAAAAATAATCTCAGAATGGCCTGGATAAGTCAAAGCGTTTTAAAGTTATCACCACTTAAAGTGACACTGGTCAGATTTGCAAAAAATGGCCTGGTCCTTAAGGTGAAATAAGGCTGTGTCCCAAAGGGGTTAAATTATCTTGGTTACCAAGGATGCAAAATGTCTAAACACCCCTGCAGGGCTCCAGATGGCGACCAAAATGGTCGCCAATGCGACTTAGAATTTACAAATGGCGACAAGACTTTTTAGTCTTGTCGCCATTTGCGACTAGACCCACCGCCGCAGCTCTGCAGTTGAATACAGCGGCGGGGCACAGGAGCTGATAGTTCTCTGCCCCGCCGCCGATGTTCTATTCAGCAGCACAGTGGTGAAGGAGTCTCTTCCTCCCCCCTGTGCTGCTGCCGCCACCGCCAATAAGAAGAGAGATGGGAGGAGGAGGGGAGGGGCTGTGGCCACTGCGCCACCAATGAAGATAACTGACCTGTTAATACAAATACAGGAGGCGGGTGCTGGAGACAAATAGCCGGTACCCAACCTCTATGACAGGGAGCTGCACCTGAGGGGTTAACTGCAGAGGATCGCAGCTCCCTGTCATAGAGGTCGGGTGCAGCTTATTTGATTCTGGCACCCGCCTCCTGTATTTGTATTAACAGGTCAGTTATCTTCATTGGTGGCGCAGTGTGCCCCCCCAGTATAATAAACATTGGTGGCTCAGTGTGCCCCCCCCCAACACCCTAGTAGAATAAACATTGGTGGCTCAGTGTGCCCCCCCAACACCCCAGTATAATAAACAGTGCGCCCCTTCCCCCCAACATAATAAATATTGGTGGCACAGTGGGAAGTGCCAATGAGGGTTAAAAAAATAAATAAATATTAACTCACCTCCTCCAATTGATCGCGTAGCTGCCGGTCTCCTGTTCTTTCTTCAGGACCTGTGGTGACGTCACTGAGCTCCATCACATGGTCCTTTACCATGGTGATGGATCATGTGATGTCACCACAGGTCCTTTGACAGGTCCTGAAGAAAGAACAAGAGACCGGGAGCTACGCGATCAATTGGAGGAGGTGAGTTAATTTTTATTTATTTTTTTAAACCCTCATTGGCACTGCCCACTGCGACACCAATGTTTATTATACTGGGGTGTTGGGGGGGGCGCACTGCACCACCAATGTTTATTATAATGGGGTGTTGGGGGGGGGGGGCGCACTGCGCCACCAATGTTTATTATACTGGGGTGTTGGGGGGGCGCACTGTGCCACCAATGTTTATTATAGTGGGGTGTTGGGGGGGCGCACTGCGCCACCAATGTTTGTTATACTGGGGTGTATATGATGTTTATTATATTGACCTTCTACTAAGCATTCTGTATTAAAGAATGCTATTATTTTCCCTTATAACCATGTTATAAGGGAAAATAATACGGTGAATAGACTTTAATCCTAGCAACCATGCATGGAAATCGCACGGTTCAACCGGAAGGACGGATCCTGCATTCTGGTATTTTGAATGCGGATCCGGCACTAATACATTCCTATGGGGAAAAATGCTGGATCCGGCATTCAGGCAAATCTTTTTTCGCCGGAGATAAAACCGTAGCATGCTGCGGTTTTATCTTTTGCCTGATCAGTCAAAATGACTGAACAGAAGACATCCTGATGCAAACTGAACGGATTACTCTCCATTCAGAATGCATGGGCATATGCCTGATCAGGTCTTTTCCGGTATAGAGCCCCTGTGACGGAACTCTATGCCGGAAATGAAAAATGCTAGTGTGAAAGTACCCTAAAATATTAAGTTTAAATCCCCCCTTTCCCAATTTTACATATAAAATATATAAACAATAAATAAATAAACATATTACATAGCGCTATGTCCAAAAAGTCCAAACTATTAAATTATTAAAAAATATCTCCTATGCGGAGAGCATTCGCCATTTTTTAGTCACCTTGTCACCCCAAAAAATAGGATAGGACTGTTCTATTATGGGCCGAATGTTTCATAAAATGCGAAATGCACGCGCCTTTTTTCGGTGTTTTTTTATTATTATTTGCGCGGTATTGAGTATAGCAATACTTTTTTATGGTGACGAAAGTGAATAAAAATTTTGGTATCAAAACAACCCTACGCCAATCTGATCGGCGTAGCGTTGTCACGATACCAAAAAATTTAATTTGGCTCCTAAATTTTTACGTTCAGGAGCCAATGGCTACTAGGTATTTTTTTTAGTCTGGAGCACTGCCCTGGCAGCAAAAGTTTTGAAGGGAACACATAGACAATATTGACCACATTAGGTCTGGATTAAAGGAAATGCAACCAGTGGAGATGCTGTATGTGGTCTTGATGTGAACTAAACATTCACTTTTAGCCCTACCAATGTGTTGATTGCTGCTAAAGGTTAGTCATAGTGGCCATAACAGGTGACAATCACATCAGCTGGAGTCACAACAATTGGTACTTGAAGTTATTTATTAGTTGCTACTTGAAATGTAGATATTATCCACAGAGTTGAAGATGAGGTTAACCTTAGTTATAGAATATTTTTTTTTTAGCAGATAGATGTAAAGTGTTGTGTCTGTCTGACAAAATGGAAATAACCCTACCTACTTGGACAATCCGCCCTAAACGGTGGCCCCCATCTGGTTGACAGTCCTTGCACAGGACCTACACTAGAGGGGAACAGAAGTCAGACAGGACAGGCTGGAACCAGAGAATAAATGTCAGAACCAAAATAAGAAACAATCTTGGAGTATAATACCAGGAAGTCACATCAGCAGGCAAAGGTAAACTCAGAAGTGGGTCAGAGATGCAAACAATGGAGAAAAACATGCTTGTGTGGCAAGGAGGACCAAAACTGTGGCCAGCAGTTGCCTTTTTAAAGCCAACATGAGGCACAAAATGCTGATACCAAGCCCAATTGGTCCAGCTTCCCTGCTCTTTGATAGACTTACCAGCCTCAAGTCATAGAGGCTGTTACCCAAACTATGCCAGCGACGCAGCTACAGCAAGGTCAAGATTGCAGAAGGGGCGCAGGCAGATAAGTACATGACATAACTAGGGTTGAGCGAACCCGAACTGTAAAGTTCGGGTTCCTACCGAACTTTACGGTGTTCGGCACCCGAACCCAAACATTTCAGTAAAAGTTTGGGTTCGGTGTTCGGGTAATATTAATATACCATCGGATCGGAGTTTTCTCCAATCCGATGGTATATTTTAACTTGAAGCGTCCCCATCACCATGGGAACGCCTCTATGTTAGAATATACAATCGGATTTGAGTTAGATCGTGAAAACTCAGATCCGACAGTATATTCTAACACAGAGGCGTTCCCATAATGATGGGGACGCTTCAAATTAGAATATACTGAAAACTGTGGACATAACGGCCACCTGCTGCCTGGCAGCACTTGATATCTTACAGGGGGCTAATTGTGCACCTGAGGGGTTAATTGTGCAGATCACAGCCCCCTGTAAGAGATCAGGTGCTGCCAGGCAGCAGGGGGGGCCAGACCCCCCTCCCTCCTCAGTTTTAAAATCATTGGTGGCCAGTGCAGCCCCCCCTCCCTCCCAGTATTAAAATCATTGGTGGCCAGTGCGCCCCCCCCTCCCTATTAAAATCATTGGTGGCTAGTGCGGCCTCCCCTCTCCCCCTTCCTAATTAAAATCATTGGTTAACAACCCCCCTCCCCCCATCATTGGCGCATTGCTTATAGCACAGACCTGTCACTTAACAGTAGGAGGAGCGCCCGGCCGGCCACAGACAGCGCACGTAAGTATAATGCTTCTAAAAGTGCTAAGTAACCATGGCAGCCAGGACTGCAGTAGCCTCCTGGCTGCCATGGTAACCGGTCGGAGCCCCAGCGATTAAACTGGGACTCCAATCGGAACTGCTGCTCCGCTGCCACCAATGATGGGGGGGGGGGGGTTGTTAACCTGTGGCCACTGCCACCAATGATTTTAATTAGGGGTGGGGGAGAGAGGGGAGTCCGCATTGGACACCAATGATTTTAATAGGGGGGGGTGGGGGGTCCGCACTGGCCACCAATGATTTTAATACTGGGGAGGGAGGGGGGTCTGGCCCCTGCTGCCTGGCAGCACCCGATCTCTCACAGGGGGCTGAGATCCACACAATTAACCCCTCAGGTGCGGTTAATTGTGCGGATCACAGCCCCCTGTAAGAGATCGGGTGCTGCCAGGCAGCAGGGGGCAGTTATGTACACAGTTCTTAGTATACTCTAACTTGAAGTGTCCCCATCACCATGGGAACGCCTCTGTGTTAGAATATACTGTCGGATCTGAGTTTTCACCATCGTGAAAACTCAGATCTGATAAAGTTAATACTATTATTTTCCGTTATAACCATGTTATAACGGAAAATAATAAAGTGCGGGTCCCTATTGACTTTAATGGGGTTCGGGTTCGGGTCCAAGTTCGGATCAAGTTCGGGTCCCGAACCCGAACTATTTTTAAAGTTTGGCCGAACTCCCAGAACCCAAACATCTAGGTGTTCGCTCAACTCTAGACATAACCTATACATATTTGGGAAAACCATAATCACACTTACCTGCAGAATGAAGGTAACATATGTTTATGCCATATTGTAAACAGTGCAAAATTTCAAATGCAAACATCAATGGTGGCCCAAAATAGGCCGGCATTAAAGGGGCTTAGGGGATACAGAGGCTGTGAATTGAAAAGGATAGGTGTAAGTAAGAAAAGAAAGAAGAAAGTAGTCATCATAATATATAAAGCACAAATAAAGCATGACAGCAAAGACAAAAGAGATGTATCAAAACTTGTAGAAAAAAAATTTAATCAACCAATCAAATCACGTCTTTAATTTTCCAAAAGCTGTCTCAAAAAGATAGTGGGAATGAGATTTTTTGCCACTAGCACCAGTTATGATAATTTCTCCTATTTACTTAAAGGGGTTCTGCAGTTTGTTTAAACTGATGATCTATCCTCTGGATAGATCATCAGCATCTGATCGACGGGGAACCAACACCGGGGACCCCTGCCAATAAGCTGTTTGAGAAGGCAGCGGCGCTCCAAGAGTGCCGCGGCCTTCCCACTGTTTACTGCAGGCCCAATGACGTCACAACTAGTATCAATGGCCTGGGCAGGGCTAAGCTCTGTTCACTTGAATGGAGCTTAGCCACACCCAGGCCAGTTGATACTAGTCATGACGTCACTGGGCCTGTGGTAAACAGTGAGAAGACCGTGGCGCTCCTAGAGCGCCACTGCCTTCTTAAACAGCTGATCGTCAGGGGTCCCGGGTGTCAGACCCCCGCCGATAGGATGCTGATGATCTATCCAGAAGATAGGTCATCAGTTTAAACAAACTGCAGAACCCCTTCAATGTTTCTTGGCTTGCTATTGTCACAATACAGCTTTACTGATTAATAAAAAATAAAAAATAAATTGTTTTGGAAAAGTAAGAAACTTTTGCTTCATTTTTCAGGTAAAGACGGGATGAGAGTCTACCATAGGCATCTCCATTTTTCTTCCAATCATAAAGCAGAAGATAACAATACTACACAAGCTAATTCTATAACTCCTAATGCACCCTCAGTCCTTCACAGCGGAGATCTATCCTCTGATACTGATGGTCACAAGAAGCCTTCATTTAGTCAATCACAGACTGGTAAAACAAGAACTAAACATAAACGTGGAAAACATTTTAAAAGGAAATCTAATCTTTCCTTGTGTGAAAAAATTAACGGAGATAAAATGTCATTTTCATCGTCAGAATGTGGAATATCTTTTACCAGGAAATTCATTCTGGATGGACATCACAGAACTCACACAGGAGAGAGACCATTTTCATGTTCAGAATGTGATAAGTGTTTTAGTCGAAAATCACATCTTGTGAGTCATTTAAGAGTCCACACAGGGGAAAAGCCATTCTTGTGTTTAGGATGTGGGAAATGCTTTAGTCGGAATACGAATCTTCATAGACATCAGAAATCTCACACAGGGGAGAAGCCATTTTCATGTCCTGAATGTGGTAAGTGTTTTAGTCAGAAATCCGATTTTCATAGACATCAGAAAGGTCACACAGGGGAGAAGCCATATTCATGTTCAGAATGTGGGAAATGTTTTAGTCTGAAATCATGTCTTGATGGACATCAGAGAACTCACACTGGAGAGAAGCCATTTTCATGTTCAGAATGTGGAAAATCTTTTAGACATAAATCAAATCTTGCTAAACATCAGAAAACTCACATGGAAAAGGGAAGCCACTATAGGTCACAAATACAAGACATAATATAACTCACACGTTCTTACTACAGATGGCAGGATCTCAGTCTGTGAATCAGTTATAGATACAAGCCAGGTCTTGTTTTAAAGGTGAAGAGAAATCCAGCACTGCATGGGGATCCAGGGAAAATCTCTTTTATTTCATGTGATAAAACATCCAACAGACCGGTATATAAGTCGCTAATATGTTTCAGACCAATCAGTCCTTACTCATAGGATAGTTTGCTATTTGCTTCAAGGAAAGCGGCAGTTGGAGAGTTTGACTGGAGCGGCACACCTGTCAACCCATTACACAGGTGTCCTCAGGTGAGCTGAGGGACGATGGAAACCTCCCATTGATAACTATGCTATGAGTAAAGACTGTTGGGTCTTAAACTTGTAAACAACTGCACCAGTATATTGGGAGTGCTACTGCATAGAATAAAGATATTTTATCTGGATCCCTGTGCAGTGCTGGATTTCTCTTCATGTTTGATAATTTGCTCCAAAACGTTCCAAGCATTTAAGGAGAATCCATGAGAAAAGGGGTGAGCTGAACTGTGTTATTTTTTTAAAGCTGACCTCCAGGCTTTAAAACAAGATCATGGTCCAAGGCCTTTAGAAACAGGTACCAGTGAAAGCTGCATAAACCTGCATCTCTTACTCACGAGACAATTTCTAAGGGCTATATCTCCTGATGTGAAGCAGGTAATGATCCTGTAGCGGCCCCAAAATGCTTGATGGCCTCTCACCTTGATAAGTGCACAGGACCTAAACTAAAAGGGAAACAGAAGTCAGACAGGACAGGTTGGAACCAGAGAATGAATGTCAGAACCAAAATGAGAAACAAACTCGGAGTATAATACCAAACAGGTCAATACCAGGAAGTCACATCAGGAGTCAAATAGTCGAATTCAGGAATGGGTCAACGGTCAGAAATGCCGAGGTACAAACAGTGGCACAAAACACACTTGTGTGGCAAGGAAGACCAATCACATCAGTTGCCTGTTTAAATACTCTGTCAACAAGAAGCACATCATGCCAACACCAAGCCCAATTGGTCCAGCTTTCCATAGCCACCATAGTGATGCCAAGATTGCCACGGTAGCGCGGGCAGATAAGTACATGGCATACATATCCTTATTTGGGAAAACCATAATCATACTGACCTGCAAAATGCAGGTAACATTTTTTTATTCCATATGGTAAATAGTGCAAATTTCCAAATGCAGATGGTGGAATTGCTGTTGTTTTTTCACATTCCCACACAGAAAAAGTTAATAAAATAAATCCATAAGTTGTATGTGCCCTAAAACTGCCAAAAAAGTTGGAAGGCAACAGTGGAAAAAATGATTCATCCTAAATGCCTAAAATATGGCAGTAATGGGGTTTGGGGATACAGAGGCTGAGAAATTAAAGGATAGGTGTAAGTAAGAAAAGAAAGAAAGTAGTTTTCATAATATATAAAGCACAAATAAAGCATGACAGCGAAGACAAAAGAGAACATGTATCAAAACTTGTATGAAAAAATAGAGTTGTTGCCCACGACAAGCAATCAAATCCCTTTTTTAATTTTCCAAAAGCTGCCTGAAAAAGTATAGTTGAAATGGGATTGGTTGCCATTAGCACTGGTTTTGATAATTTCTCCTATTTACTTCATGTTTCCTAGCTTGTCATATTGTCTCAATAAAGCTTGATTAATATAAATAAAATTTGTTTTAGGAAAGTAGGAAAATGTTGTTTCATTTTCTAGGTGAAGACCGCATGAGAGACTCCTATAAGCATCTCCATTTACCACCCTATAATGAAGTAGAAGATAACAATCCCACACAAGATGAGTCAATAATTCCTAATGTACCCTCAATCCTTCACAGCGGAGATCTATCCAATGATACTGCTGGTCACAAGAAACCTTCATCTAAGCAATCATTAATTGGCAAAACAAGAAAAAAACTGATCTTTCCTTATATGAGAGAAATCACAGAGGTAAAAGGTCATTTTCATGGTCAGAATGTGGAAAATCTTTTACCAGGAAATTCATTCTGGATGGACATGAGAGAACTCAGACAGGGGAGAGACCATTTTTATGTTCAGAATGTGGGAAATTCTTCAGTCGGAAATCACATCTTGTGACCCATCTAAGAATCCACTTAGGAGAAAAGTAATTTTTGTGTTTAGAATGTGGAAAATGTTTTAGTCAGAATTCAGATCTTCATAGATATCTGCGACCTCACACAGGGGAGAAGTCATTTACTGTATGTGTCTTAAATGTAGTAAATATTTTAGTGTGAAATCAGGGCTTATAGAACATCTGAGAACTCACACAGGGGAGAAGCCATATTCATGCCCAGAATGTGGGAAATGTTTTAGTCAGAAATCAAGTCTTGCTACACATGAGACAACTCACACTGAAGAGAGGACACTACCGGTCAGAAGTACAGGACATAATGCAACTCACACATTCTTACTACATATGGCAGGATCTCAGCCTGTAAAGCAACTATCGATGCAAGCCAGGTCTTGTTTTAAAGCTGACAATCATGTCGACGTAGCGGCATGACGTAGGTTTTGACTAATGGGTTTATCTCTAATCGTCTGGGCCTACCCCATATTTATCAGGCAAATTCAAAATAGTGAAACAAAAGAAAAATAAACTCAAACTAACAAATGTCAGCTAGGATCTCTTCTGTTTAGCATAGAATTCTATTGCTTATTTTTAATAAACTCTCTAATTCAGGTGAGTGAATGTGATGACAGTGCCATTGTTTTCAGTTTTAAGATGTGGACATCTCTGAAGATCATGTCACAATGATATTGTCAAATTGTAAGCTGACGCGTATCGCTCATCCATGTGAGAGAGCCAGGGCTGCCATATTTTTAGGAATTCACTCCTTTTATTATTCTCCCAACCCGCCAATTCTTCCATTTGACACAGGAAGTTCATTTTCTCACACCACATATTTAGGCTACATGCACACGACCGTATGTGTTTTGTGGTCCGCAAATTGCGGATCCGCAAAAAAAACGGATGACGTTCCGTATGGCATCTGTTTTTTTTGCGGATCCGTTTTTTTTTGCGGATCCATTGTAATAATGCCTATCCTTGTCCGCAAACTAGAAAAAATAGGACATGCACTATTTTTTTTGCAGAGGAACGGAACAGACATACTGATGCGGACAGCACACGGTGTGCTGTTCGCGTTTTTTACGGAGCCATTGAAATGAATGGGTCCGCATCCTATCCGCAAAAAAAACGGATCGGACACGGAAATAAAATACGGTCGTGTGCATGAGGCCTTAGGGTGGGGGGGTCCGTCTCCCTCCATTTAATTGGAATAAGAAGTTTTGCTGCTGTGGTCATATGTGTAGCAAGAGAAGATTTATTTGGCCTAAAATCCTTCTCGGGAAGCCACAGTAGTACCAGAGGGCCCAAGAGTTTAATTTGGGAGTGACAAACCTTGTTAATGGCAGACTCGACCTCATACCAGAAATGTTCCAATGCTGGGCAAAACCACCAAATATGAGAGATGTTGCCCACTCCATCGGAACATCTCCAGCATTTATTAGATGGGATTAAGTTAATTCTATAAAGGAAGTCTGGGGTACGGTACAACCTAGTGAGTATACTTGAACCTTGACGCACCTAGAAAAACCATGTGAATGGGATAAGACAAACGCCTTATTTGGTTCATTTAGTGTAATGTTTAGTTCTTTCTCCCACTCCCTCAAATATGCCGGGGTCTGCTGATCTCTGCAGGTCAGTAGTTGCCTGTAAATTAAAGATAAGCACTTTGCGGGAGTGTTAGGAAGTAGAACATAATTCTCCAACCAGGTCGGATCCGGTAAAATGCAGGAATTTAGACTTTTTGAACTTGGCGCATGTGCTCTCAAAATCCCACTTCTGTATCACAAATTTTTCAGACAGGGGGCCCCCAGTGAGGGTAGTATAATAATCTGAGGTCGTTGGCAATCGAGCAAGATCGCCTAATCTACAATCTTGGACAGCCGGCCAGACATTCGACCTAGTAATGAGGTGAGTCGATGTCACAGGTGAAGTTGCAGATAGCTGGAACTTATAAATAAACGACCGACTGGCTTGATCCCAAACTAAGGAGCATATAGGTGAGCCCTATAAAACCCTAAGAGCTCTCCCTGACTGCTAAGCACATGCAATGGTCTCAATGGTAGACGATTGCATGCCCACATACCTAAGACTGTGTGACACCTGAAAACCCTATAATAGTGAGGGGACACGATCACCGGCTCCCTGCACTTAATACGGACGGAGTCAGGGTCACCTAAAATCAAGCTAGCAAGGAAACACAATAAAGGAAAAGACTTATCTGAGCAAACAGCAGCAGCAGCCTCCAGCAGTGAACACTTAATCCAGGAAGTAGTATAAACCGCACAGTGAGGCAGTATAAGGGAATATAAAGGAAGACAATTTAACTAAATAAGTGACACCTGGCAGAAGGAAAGGAGATGACAAAGTGAAACCAAAACAAAGAACGTCATACAAGAGGTAGAGAAGAACGTCTGTCAGACCTTCTCACAAAACTGGCGGTTACAGCCGAGAGCACATGTGGAAGTAAAGGAAGAGGCATTAGGGGGGATAGACGCTTGCAACTCATATTGAGTGCTGGAGAAGCATTACAGTGCTTAATAGTGCAACTTGTGAGATCACTGACTACTTCTTGTCATTAGGTGCTATGTTGTAACTCCAGAGAAGGTGTTCTCTGTTCCTCCCTAGCAGAGCTCTTTCCAAAGCTATATGAATGGGTGTGTCGGATGTGGTCCGGACAGGTCAACCCACCTCTCTAAGTGTATGGCTTGAATATATACTGATAAATCCGGCAGGGAAATACATCCTTGTTTCTTCCTCTTTGTGAGAAGGGAGAAGGATAATCTCGCCCTTCTACGAGCCCAGAGAAACTTTCCCATGATCACCTTTATTTTATTAAGGAACGTACCCAGAACGGATATAGGGAGAGAGCGAAGAGTGAACATAATTTGCGGGAGTACATATGTGGTTAGAACATTCTTTTCTCCCAGCCAAGACAGATTAGGTATTGTGGCCCTGGAAAGGAAGGATTGTATCTTATTTACTAAGGGTGCGTAATTAAGTCAGAAGAGGAGCTTCGGGTTTGCTGGGACTAAGATTCCTAAATATTTAATAGCATTAGGGGGGCCATTTGAATGGGGTTGACTCAATAATGTGTCTCTTTTGAGTATGTTTAAGCGATACTCCAAGGGCTTCGGACTTCTCCATGTTTATCTTAAAATTGGAAACTGTTCCAAATGATTTGAAAATCTCTAGCACATGGGGCATCGGTTCTCTGGGGTTAGTTATAATTAGCAGAAGGTCATCGGCAAACGCTGCCATTTTATGTGAGACTCCTCCCACCTGCACCCCCCTGATGTTGGGATTGTCTAAATTTTAAGAGAAGAGTTTCCAGGGTTAGTATAAAAAGGGTAGGAGAAAGGGGGCAACCCTGCCTAGTTCCATTTCTAATCTGAAAGGCGTCCGATAGAGTTCCGTTTACTAGTACTCGAGTAGAAGAAGCTGAGTAGAGAGAAAAAATGGCATCAATGAGTTGATTAGGGAAGCCAAAAGCTTCTAAACTGGATCTCATATACAGCCAGCTAACTCTATCGAATGCCTTTTCAGCATCCGTTCCTAGTAGTACTATTGGTGTCTTCTCTTCTTTGGCTAAGTATACTGCATGTAATACTGCAATTTAGAAATGCGTTGACTCAACAGCTTTGTCCACCATTTCAAATCTGTGTTGAGAAGCGAAATGGGGCGATAGCTGCCACACTCCTCTGGGTCCTTCCCTTCTTTATGTATAATGGTAATGTGTGCTGACTGAGCTTGTGGGGTGAGGGTGGAGCCTAGCACATTTTAGTAAAGTGTGGGATCAAGACATCTCTGACCTTTTTATAATAAGTGATAGGGAACCCATCAGGGCCAGGACTTTTCCCAGACGGTATGGTATTTAGCATTTTTCTACCTCCATCTCCGTGAAGGGTTATAAAAGGTTATTCTTCCCTTCTTCAGAAATAGTTGGAATCTTGATAGAATGAAGGAAGGAGTTAATATGGTTTTGTAATAGAAGTGGGTTATTCCCAAATTCATTAGTGTGCTCATCTAGGTTGTAAAATGACTTATAACATCTGCAAAATTCCTCTGCTATGGCAGGGGTCATGGTCAATCTATTGCCTTCCTTGGACTTAATTGCACTAATAAAAGTTTTATTTCTCTGAGCCTTCAGAAGGGAGGACATTAATTTAGAACCTTTGTCCCCATGTGAATAGTATTTGAAACGCAGTGACTGTAGGGTCCCTTCCGATTTGACATTTAGCGTGTCTTTCAGTTGGGAGCGTAAAAGGTTAAGTGTATTCTGTGTGTCTTCTGTCAAAGTAGTCTAATGTGGAAGTTCTGTCAAAGTAGTCTAATGTGGAAGTTCTGTCAAAGTAGTCTAATGTGGAAGTTCTGTCAAAGTAGTTCTAATGTGGAAATCTGTAGAAGTAAGGAATCTATATTTTTTTGTTCTTTGTCTTTTTACCTTGGTACCCAAGTTAATCATTTCCCCCCTGAATACTGTTTTGTGGGCTTCCCATAATATTGTCCTGGAGAAGTTGGGGGTATCATTAGTTCTAAAGTACTCCAAAATCCTCTCATTTATGTGTTCCTTATTAAGTGCGTCTTCAATTAGTGTGGTATTTAATCTCCAAGCCCATGCTTTAGGTGGTATATTTTGTAGTGTCATCTGCAGACTTACTGGGGCATGGTCTGATACAGTTATAGAACCTATTGTAGTGCTTATGACTGATGTGAGAGCATTATTTGAGAGGAATAAATAGTCCAGCCGTTGGTAGGACCTATGGACCCGAGAATGGTATGTATAGTCCCTGTCCTCTGGGTTAAAAATTCTCCATACATCAGATACTCCTAAACCTGTTTAAGCTATCTGGAGTTTGCGGATTTGTTTTAAAGGTATGGAAACAGACCTAGACGTGGAATCCTTTGAATAATCTAAGGCCAGATTGAAGTCTCCACCTGCGATAAGTGTTCCCTCAGTGAATGATTTCAAGATATCTATATCTGGATCAGCCATGTAACCTGCTTAGCGTTAGGAGCGTATAAATTGGCAAGTGTAACAGCAGTGTTTAGAATCTTACCCTTAATAAACACATATCTGCCATCTGGACCTACTAGTTTTGCTGAGACCACTAAAGGAATATTTTTACCTATCCCTAATGACACACCCCTGGCTGCTGACGAGTATGTAGCATGGTGCCAGTCAGGGAAATGTTTTTTTAATAAGTTGGGTACATGAAGAGGTCTGAACGGAGTTTCTTGAAGAAAGGCTATATCTGCCTTCTCCTTTCTAAGAATATGGTATATCTGACTACGTTTCTGCGGTATGTTCATCCCATTCACATTGAGTGTCACTACTGTGACTTTAGCCATTTGAGAATTGCTTGGAATTAGAGGCTAACAATAATTTAGAGATCCTAGCCGACCTAAGAAATAGAAGTAAACCATATACAAGTATCAACAGAAGATAGAGGCATAAACACAATCCTGTGTAGGAATGAAGCAACATAAAGGGAAATATGTTGGGGGTGGTAACTTAGTGGTGTGAGCCAAGTTCAAATCCGAAGCACCACAACCCTGGCTTAGTGAAACTGCAACCTGCCTAAGGCTACCTATTAAAGGCCTGCATTGAGGGCTCTGGGGGCCATCCCAGGAGGGATAAATCAGCTTTACACGGATCAGGTGTCTACAATATCCATTCGTCTCCCGTGGCTACGTACCAGAGTCCCCAAAGCTCTACACAATAAAAATAACAAGGCAAAATATAGAGCCAAATATATGAGAAAATCTACTAACTGGGCAAACTTCTAACTCTTCCCATAGGCAATTAGCGCAACTTTAAGCAGAACTTTAGTTACATCTAGCAGCCATTTACTATATTATTGAGTCCCTCCAATCGGGCCTGAAAAGAAAGAGGTTAATGCATACTCTAAAGAGTCTCACAAGAGGAATTTCAGTCTGCAGGGTCTGTTTTCTTCTTCTTTGGAGACTTGAACTTTGTCACCCGATGCCATGGAGAAGGGATGGTCAGCTGGGGCAGATCTTCTGAGCTTGCGACCGGGAGCCAAGGCGCGATATCCATCGGTGCAATTTCTAGCGCTTCCCATATCTTGGGCAGATCATCAGGATGCCTCACTAGGATCTGTCTCCCGTTAATAGTAGTGCTCAAACCAAAAGGGAACAACCATCTAATAGGATGCTTCCTGGGTCTCAGCTCCGACGTGATTGGGTGTAGGGCTCTGCACTTTGCCAGAGTGCTTGCGGCCAGATCTTGAAATAACAAAATCTTATGGTTGTCCAGAAGGATTTCTTAATGATCTCTTGCTGCTTTTAGGACCTCCGCAGTGTCCAAATAATTTAGCAATGCGCAGACTGTGTCCCTGGGAGGGTCACCCGCCGGAGGTTTCGGTCTTAGTGCCCTGTGGGCTCTTTCTATCGTGATAGTGGATGCACGGTCCGGGCCTAGTAGCGTGGCGAATATGCGTCGGACTGCTTCCGTCAGCTCCTCAGCTGAGACAGATTCAGGTATACCCCTCAGCCTCACATTTTTCCTTCTTCCCTGGTTCTCTTGATCTTCAAGATACAGGTAAGCGTTGTTAATTTGTGAGCGAAGCATTTGCACTTGAGATTGCATCCCTCTGCTATGCTGAACTATCGCAGCTTGTGATTCCTCCAAAGCCTCCACTCTGTGCGCCATGTGCTTTACCTCAGACTTTATATCAGACAGCTCCTTCATTACTGGGGTTAAAGCCTGTGCCCACGTGTGCTTCAGGAAGGATCTGGTGATAGGCATCAGGTCATCCTCTCCGTGCACTTCTGAGTGGGTGCACGAGCTCCGGCCATCTGAGTCGTCTTCCTCGTGTGCCGCTTCACTGAAGTCTGCAGCCGCCATTTTACTGCGCTCAGCCGCCAAGTTAATCTTCTTGTGGAAGTATTTATTCATATCCCCTTGGAATGTCTTGACCCGTGGGGTGCTCTCCGGATCTTTGCCTCTCTCTTTGCTCAGTTTGCCCATGATTTGGCAGGTGTAATTCCTATTTTAGCTAGTAAGCCGGGCAGTGTGGTGAGGAGCTCAAAGCTCAAGCGTCATGCACCATGATCCGTTGGCTCCGCCCCCTTGCTTGCATGTCTGAGGCCGAGAGGATACGATCTCATTGAGTGTTAACTATTCATTATCTCATTGGTGAAGGGCTTGTGATCCAGCCTGATCATTATGTGCAGTTATTGCTAACATACTAACTTGTTGTCCAACAGATTGGTACCGCACAATTCCGTTCACTGTCCTCCCTCGGTGTTGGTTGAACCATGCTGTGAATGTGACTGCTCTTGCCAGTTTGCTTGGGTATTTGGGCAGGTGGACCCTATACGGAGGAAACCTGCTTTGGTATCTGCCATGAAGATCCTGCATTAGACTGGACTGGACCTAGAGAATCAAGATCAAGAAAAAAGCTCTAAAGCTCTAAAGCGATAACTGATCTCTCTTTTTCTAACTAACTTTCTATATCTAACAACACTCAATTGGTCAGATTAATCCGCGATCTGTTTACTGTGTGACCCCTGGTCCTCCCCTTGAGGAACTGGGTTCTATTTAAGGACAGTACACACAACGGATACTGTTGAGATTTTTAAATACTGTTAACCTTCTTATATTGTCTCTTCTAGTATTTAACTTGCTTAGAACCATTTATACTTACCTTATGCTTTTCTGTTTATGCCTTTATCAGGTCTATATTTTGATATTGTATTTAAGTCTGGGTGTAAACGGAAATGAGCAGCTGGAAACGGGTATATTTGGGCAATATGCCACCCAAATCATACAGCAGAAGGTCAGGTGGAACCGCGTCACCAAAAGGGAATGGGGGCGGACAGCCCTCAAACCAAACTGGAGAAATACCTTAAATCCCCCCTGTTAAGACTAAAGGGATGCAGAAGGCTCTAGCATGGACAGAGGGCAGAGAGGACACCGGGGTAGGGGAACCCAGTGAAGGTCCCAATAGCCGCATGGAAACAATAGATAGAAAACTAGAAGACATACTGGAGGCTATAAAATCTACCAATCAAGCCTTAGGCTCCTTAACTGTTATGGTAGCCGCTCTGCAGTCTGATATATCCCAAATAAAAGATGATATGTCCAAAATACGGTCACGAGTTAAAGATACCGAATCTGATATTGCTGAGACAAAAACAGAATTGAGTAAAATGGAAAAGAAGGTAGTGGAGATGGATACGGAGCACAAAATGCTAAGGGATAAACTCATAGATCTGGAAGACAGATCTAGAAGCGGGAACCTTTAATTCATAGATTTTCCAGAAGGGGTAGAAGATAAAGATCCTGGAGGCTTTATCCAGAAATGGCTAACAGACTCGCTAGGCATAGAACATCTCTCTCCGCTTTTTACAGTGGAATGCACCCATAGGATCCCCGGTAAAACAAAAAATACAGCTGGTGGTCCCCCTAGGGCTTTCAGATCTAGTGATGAGACGCAAGAGAGAAATAAGAGAAATATTACATAATGATAACAGAATTGAAATCTATCCAGATTTCTCAAAAGCTACACAAGAGAAACGAAAAGAGTACAGGGATATAAAAAAAAACGGCTAGGACGAGCTAATATGAAATATGCCATGTTATACCCAGCTAAACTGAGGATCATATACAAAGACTCAGCATTGTTTTTCTCTAATCTAGCCGAGGCGCTGGGGTGGCTAGACTCCAGGGGCATTGGAGTTGGCTGACGTACTTGAGATATAGTTCTCACTTTAATTGATCATGCACGGGGGTGGGGGGTGGCCTTGGTGTTACGTAAGAGGTTTATGAGGAGTGTTTTTTCCGGTGAACCAAGAAGGAGGATGGGGGGTGGGGGTGGGGGTGTGTGTCATCGTCGGTGGACTTAACAGGATAGCTATAAAAATCGATGACAAATCGGGTTACTCTAATACTTATTTTACATGTCACATAGAGTTATTACATGGAATGTGTCGGGTATGGCGGACAAGATAAAAAAAAGAGTAATCTATGACTTAGTGGCGAAACACCTCCCCGCTACAGTATGGTTGCTAGAAACACACCTTACTCTCGAAAAAATTGTTTTCGATAAGAAAAAATTGGCTCAGTATGAATACCATTCTTGCCATTCATCCTTTTCACAAAGGGTCAGTGTTTACATTCATAGAAACGTTGAGTATGAACCCCTAGACCAGCTTATAGATCAGGAAGGTAGGTTTATTTTCTTATACTGCCGCTGGAATCAAGTGATATGTATCCTAGCTAGAGTTGAGCAGACACCTGGATGTTCGGGTTCGACGGGTTTGGCCGAACTTTACAAAAAAGTTCGAGTTCGGGACCCGAACTTGACCCCGAACCCCATTGAAGTCAATGGGGACCCTAACTTTTGAGCACTAAAATGGCTGTAAAAATATCATGGAAAGGGCTAGAGGGCTGCAAATGGCATGGCATGGCATGTGCTCTGCAAACAAATGTGGATAGGGAAATTACTTTAAATAACATAAAATACGTAAAAATAAAAAATAATAATCTTGATCTAGGAGGACGAGGTCCATATGGAGTAGGAGGTTGAGGAGGTGGTAGATGTGGCAGTGTAGGTGGAAGCGGCGGTGGAGGAGGAGGAGGTAGCCTACACTGCTTTTTGGTTTTAAATTTATTTTTATTTTTTTAAATTAGGGTACACCCCAAAACATTTGGAAAAATAACCTGTGATAACCCCCTCCAGTCGTGCTAAACACACATTCAGACAATACACTGGCTGCAGGCAGGCCAGCACCTCCAAGGGGTAAAGGGCAAGCTCAGGCCATGTGCCCAATTTGGAGACCCAGAAGTTGCAGGGGCTGACCCCGGTCAGTCAGTTCGTGTAGGCGTGTGCACACTTACTGCCCCACCATGTCGCACGTTCCCGTGATGTTCACGATCCAATTTGATATCTGCTCTATCAACTTTCGATGTTCTTTTATGCGCCTACCATTGTGATCACGGGTGGCAGGGAATCAGGGTTCCACACCGGAGAGGGAGCGTGAGAAAGAGAGACCACATCCAAGGGAGGATTAATTTTTCAAATTTAAAATTATAGAGCGGAATTATGTAACAAATTAATAAAGCGTAAAAGTGGGACAACTTTTTAAAGTTTAAGCATTGAATGAAAGGATGTGGCGCGCATTAATTAATGAAGAATTTATTACATTTTATTTCCTGTCAACTATGCAGAGCAGGGGTTTCTATCCGGCAAAATTAAAAAAATGTCACCTGATAATGTAATTGACGATTTTTTTTTATTTATGTTCCTGTCACCTATGTAGAGGTGCCCCAGTGACATCCACCATCCATTTGGATATCTTCTCTATCAACTTTCGATGTTCTTTTCTGAGCCTACCATGTTGATCACGGTTATCGGCGAATTAGGGTTCCACGCCAGAGAGGGAGCGTGAGAAAAAGTGACCAAATTTAAGGAAGATAAATTTATTTAAAAAAATTTGGATCGAGCGGAAATATGGGAAAAGTTATTGAGGCGCAAATGTGGGACAAATTACAGAAGCCCAAATGTGGGCCAAAAGAGTAAAGCGGAAATATGGGAAAAGTTATTGAGGCGCAAATGTGGGACAAATTACAGAAGCCCAAATGTGGGCCAAAAGAGTAAAGCGGAAATATGGGAAAAGTTATTGAGGCGCAAATGTGGGACAAATTACAGAAGCCCAAATGTGGGCCAAAAGAGTAAAGCGGAAATATGGGAAAAGTTATTGAGGCGCAAATGTGGGACAAATTACAGAAGCCCAAATGTGGGCCAAAAGAGTAAAGCGGAAATATGGGAAAAGTTATTGAGGCGCAAATGTTGGGGAAATTACAGAAGCCCAAATGTTGGCCAAAAGAGTAAAGCGGAAATGTGGGACAAATTATTGAAGCACAAATGTGGTACAATTTGTTAAAGTTTAAGCATTGAATCAAAGGAGGTCTCGCGCATCTATTAAAGAAGAATTTCAGAAATTTTATTCCCTGTCACCTATGCAGAGCAGGGGTTTATTCACGTCTGAAATTGTATAATGTCAACCCAAGAATGTAAGAGAAAAATTACAGAAATGTATTAACCTGTCTACTTGGTAGAGCAGGGGTCTATGACAGAAAAAAAATGTTTATTGTCACCCGAAAATGTAAAAGAAAAATTATTGAAATTTATTAAGCTGCC
Source organism: Bufo bufo (assembly GCF_905171765.1). Classification (NCBI taxonomy): domain Eukaryota; kingdom Metazoa; phylum Chordata; class Amphibia; order Anura; family Bufonidae; genus Bufo; species Bufo bufo. Next base: position 614,025,532 of record NC_053392.1, read on the forward strand.
AACTAGGTAGAGGTAGAGGAGGGGTATATTACACCCAAAAATTTGTGAATTTCACCCAAAAATGTAACAGACAAATTTATTTTTTTTTACCTGTCTACTAGGTATAGCAGTGGTAATTCACACCCAAAAATTGGTGAATTTCACCAGAAAATGTAACTGACAAATTTTACAGAAATGTATTAAGCTGTCTACTTGGTAGAGCAAGTAAAAAAATTGTTTATTGTCACCCAAAAATGTAAAAGAAAAATTATTGAAATTTATTAAGCTGTCTATTAGTTATAGCAGTGGTACATCACACCCAAAAATTTGGGAATTTCACCAGAAAATTTAACTGACAAAGTAGTGAAATGACATAAAATAAAATATGCACAAATAAAAAATTTAACTTATGAGGTAGAGTTCCATATGGAGTAGGAGTTTGAGGAGGCGGTGGACGTAGCGGTGTAGGTGGAAGCAGCGGTGGAGGAGGACGAGGTAGCCAACACTGGTTTTTGGTTTTAATTTAATTTTTTAAAATTAGGGTACACTCCAAAAGAGTGTGAAATATCCAAAATACAAGAATGAGCAATTACACTGCAGTATAACAATGGCTGGTTAAGGCCGGTATACATGTCTATTCTGCACAAGGTACAGACAAGTCCTGTGGGATCCATGCCCGTTTCATTTTAATGAACATGAGCTTGTCCACATTGGCTGTAGACAGGCGGCTGTGCTTGTCTGTGAAGATGCCCCTGCCGTGCTAAACACACGTTCAGATAATACACTGGCTGCAAGGCAGGCCAGCACCTCCAAGGCGTAAAGGGCAAGCTCAGGCCATGTGCCCAATTTGGAGACCCAGAAGTTGAAGGGGGAAGACCCGTCATTCAGTATGTGTAGGCGTGTGCACACATACTGCTGCACCATGTTGGGGAAATGCTGCCTCCTGCTTAGACATTCCATATCAGCTGGTGGTGCTGGTTGTTGTGGCGTGCTGACAAAGCTTTTCCACATTTCGGCCATGCTAACCCTGCCTTCTGAGGTGCTGGTGGTGCCCCAACTGCATTGGCGACCTCTTCCTCTGTCTTCGCCTTGTGCTTCCACTGTGCCCCCGCTGTCAGGTGGGAATGCCACCAGCAGCGCGTCTACCAGCGTGCGCTTGTACTCGCGCATCTTACGATCACGCTCCAGTGAGGGAATTAAGGACGGTACGTTGTCCTTGTAACAGGGATCCAGCAGCGTGGCCACCCAGTAATCAGCACAAGTTAGAATGTGGGCAACTCGGCGGTCGTTGCGGAAACACTGCAGCATGTAATCGCTCAAGTGTGCCTGGCTGCCCAGAGGCAACGAAAGCTCTCCGGGACAAAAGGCTTGGCAAATTGATTGTTCAGGAATTTGTCTCGAAGATTGGGATAATATATTGGGGAATTTAAGTTTAGTTTCTCATAATTTCAATCCCGTTTTGGTTCAATTTAATATTTTACACCAAATTTATATCACACCTTTATGGTTGAATAAATGTGGTCTAAGGGATATTGCATATGTTCTCGACATCTACAGAGTTGAAACAATACTGGGGGGCAATTTGTAATTTTATTACCCGGTAATTGAAAGTTGAGATTCCATCTACAGCGGAATGCTGGGTACTGGGTGACCTCTCCAAGGTGGGATATCCAAAATATAAAAGGACTCCAAATATAATACTCCAAATATTACTACATGGCTAAACCTTGTTAAAAAGATTAAGCGATATGAAAATATTCTGCTGTATATAAACATAGAAACATTGAGGAAAAATGTATTGAAATTTGGGGAGAATTGAAGTTTTTGTTGGAGATACAACTTACAGCTTAGTCTATTGCTGGATTGACTGCAGTTCATAGATGTCACTGTTACTAATGCATTTCTATCTTGTGTTATATTTCCTGTACATTGTGGTGGACTCAAAGATTTCTTTTTCCTGTCTGTGACATTCACCATGTGAGGTGACCTTCTATTATTGCACGCATGTTCCAATAAAGACTCCACAACATCTGATCTGAATTGACTCTGCTGCACCCAGCAATCCTACTCTGTAACAGTTTTAAGGTTTTCCTGTCTCTATTCCCTCATTATCCCCCCCTTTTTGTTCATTGATCGGGGGGACGGGAGACGCATCGCAAGGGGGAGGGTTGTTTGGGTATGAATAGGGGAAAAAACATATAATTATGTTGCTGTTTTTACTAAAGTATATGGTTAGAATTTCTAATGACATTTTTTGGGGAAAAAAAGTTATTCCAGTGACCATTGTGGTCACTGACTTATCTTTAACAGAAGGTACCAACTATGTGTACATGCACAAATCACCAGAACTGGAAAGACCAAAAATCTGGTTTCAAATAACAGATTACTTTAGTACACTAACTAGAAATGATCATTTACAGCAACAATGAATGAGTAAAAGTGTGCCATTGTGTTTGGCACAACTAATTTAGTGCTGTGATCTAGATGCTGGTAAACTTCTGGGTCATGGAGTTAATGAACAGTCTTATTAGGTGCAGGAAGTTGATTAGATGAGCAAGCACTCAATTTTACACACTGTTTATAGAAGAAAAAGGCTATAATCATCATAAGTATACTTTCTGATGAGGAGGGGTTGATAACATACACAGAAGTCCATGTTACCCTCCTCCTGGGCCCATGTCCATTTGCACAGGGAAAGAGACTCTATGTCTCTTTTTCTTCAGTATGTTGGCAGGTGCCCCACTAGACCTTTCTCTTTCTCCACGCTAGTCAACATCACAGATAATTGAAGAGCTGGGAGGGCTGCTTTATCCTGGAATATCTCAGGTTGTGTAGCATCTAAAGATGTAATCCAGGTCTTGTTTTAAAGCCAACAATCTAAGCTTTAACCAATTCCCGACCACCCATTGACTATAAACGTCCTGGGAGGTCGGGTTTATCTCTGAATGGACATTCTGGAATGTTCTTTCAGAGATGTCAGCTGCACGCTAATTGTGCAGCTGCCGAATGGGGGGTCTGCCATCAGTGACAGCAGGGCACCCCAGAAAGAAGGCAGGGACTATTCCTGGGTGCGCCTGCCTTCTAGATCGCTGTATACACAGCGCTCAACGAGCACTGTGTATACAGCTGAGGAGGCGATGTGCCACTTCCTGTCCCGGCCCGTTGATCATGTGATCGCCGGGGCCGGGTGAGTGCAGGAGCTGTCAGGTCTTCCATAGACCATGATCAGCCCTGCACTGAGGCTGTACACTGCATTATACTGCTGTACAGTCTCTCTGGGGGGTGTATTTCCACTGTAACTGGGGCTACTATGTTAGCCCCAGTTACAGAAGAAATCAATAGTTAAAAAAAAAAATGAAGTTAAATGTCCCCCACAGGTCTTGTATGAACTTATGGGGGACACAAAGTGTAAAATGAAAAATAAAAAAAATAGTGTTTTGAAAAAGAAATAAAAAAAGTATCACATAAAAAATAAAAATTTCCCCCCAAATCCGTTAATTAAAAAATGTTGAATCATAGGAGAAAAATAATAAAATAGACATATTTGGTATCACCGCATCCACAACGACCAGCTCTATAATAATATCATATGATCTACTGCATCAAGTGAACGCCGTAAAAAAAATAAAATAAACATTGCACCAAAACAGATTTTTTGAGCTCACCTCCCAAAAAACATAATGTTAAAAATGTTAATCAATCAAAAAGTCATATGTACCCAAAATAGTAGCAATATAAACGTCACCTCATCTCGCAAAAAATTTGCCCCCACACAAGACAATAGCCAGAAAAATATGCTCTCTGAAAATTGCAAAAACATGATTTTATTACTAAAAATGCTCTTCTTGTGTAAAATGTAAAAAAATAAATAAAAAAGACATATTTGGTATTGCCGTGTCCATAACAATTGGCTCTACAAAAATATCACATGGTCTACCCCATCAAGTGAATGGTGTAAAAAATAAAAAAAAGTCACCTTACCTCACAAAAAAATATATATCAATCAATAAAAAAGTCATATGTACCCCAAAATGGTAGCAATAAAAACGTCACCTTGTCCCGCAAAAAACAAGCCCTCACACAAGACTATAGCCCAATAAATGAAAATATATGGCTTTTAGAAAATGGCAACACAAAAACATGATTTTTTTTGCTAAAAATGTTTTTATTGTGTAAAACGTAAAAATAAAAAACTAGACATATTTGGTATAGTTGCGTCCGCAATGACCAGATCTATAAAAATATCACATGATCCACCCCATCAAGTGAAAGACGTACAAAAAAAATAGAAAAATGACACCAAACAGCTTTTTTTGTGACTTTACCTCCCAAAAATGAGATAAAAAGCAACCAGAAAGCCAAATGTACCACAAAATGGTGCCAATAAAAACTACAGCCTGTCTCGCACAAAATAAGCCCTCTCGCAGCTCATTCAACAAAAATAAAAATGTTATTGCTCTTAAAAACCATGACAGAAAATTTCATGTTACAAAATCCAGATGCCACTCCTTCCCTCCTGAGCCCTGGCGTATCCCAAAATAACAGTTTACGACCACAATTGGGGTGTTACTATATTCAGGAGAAAGTGGGTAGCAAATTGGGGGGGATATTCTCCTGTTATCTTTTGTGAAAAAGAAAGTTTGGGCCTAAATCACCATTTTCTTGTAAAAAATTGTAACGTAATTTTTCACACCCAAGTATTAAAAATACTGTGAAACAGCTGTTGAGAAAAGTGCTCGCTACACCCCTTAAAAATTCCTTGGGCGGTGTAGTAAACAAAATGTGGTCACTTTTTGGGGGTTTTCATTGTGGGGGTACCTCAGGGTCTCTTCAAATGCAAAATGGTGTCCAAAGACCATTCCAGTAAAGTCTGCCCTCCAAAAACCATATGGCACTCCTTGCCTTCTGTGTCCTGTCGTGTACCCAAACAGCGGTATACGACCACATATGGGGTGTTTTTGCAAACTGCAGAATTAAAGTAATAAATATTGAGGTTTGTTTTGTTGTTAACCATTTATGTGTTCCAGGAAAAAAATTATTAAACTGGACAATCTGCAAAAAAGTGACATTTTGAAATTTCACCTCTATTTTGCTTTAATTCCTGTGGAATACCTAAAGGGTTAACAACATTTCTAAAACCAGTTTTGAATAGTTTGAGGGGTGTCATTTCTAAAATGGGGTCATTTATGGTTTCTATTATGTAAGCCCCACAAAGTGACTTCAGAACTGAACTGGTCCTTAAAAAAGTGGACCTTACATCACTAAAAGTAAAAACACCAAGCGATCAAAAAGGTGTATGCCCCCCAAAATAGTACCAGTATAACCGTCACCTCATCCTGCAAAAAAGGAGCCCCTACCTAAGACAATCGCATAAAAATTAAAAAATCTAGGGCTCTTAGAATATGGAGACACTAAAACATGATTTTTTTAAATTCAAAAATGCTGTTATTGTGTAAAACTTAAATAAATAAAAAAAGTATACATATTGGGTATCGCCACATCCGTAAGAACCTGTTATATAAAAATATCACATGACCTAACCCCTCAGATCAACACTGTAAAAAAAAAAAAAAAAATGTGTCAAAAAAGCCATTTTTTGTCACCTTACATTACAAAAAGTATAATACTAAGCGATCAAAATGTCATACACACCCTAAAATAGTACCAAACAGTCATCTCATACCGAAATTTTTTTTGATGGTTTTCAGAATATGAAGACTCAAAAAAAAATCATTTTTTTCAAAAATGCTTTATTATGTAAAACTGAAACAAACAACCCAAAAAAATTTGGTATTGTCGCATCCGTAACAACCTGCTCTATAAAAATAGCACATAATTTAACCTGTCAGATGAACATTGTAAAAAACAGAAAATAAAAACGGTGCCAAAACGGTGCTATTTTTTGTTACCTTGCCTCACAAAAAGTGTAATATAGAGCAATCAAAAATCATATGTACTCAAAAATAGTACCAACAAAACTGCCACCTTAACTTGTAATTTCCAAAATAAGGTAATTTTTTGGAGTTACTACTCTAGGGATACATCAGGGGTCTTCAAATGTGACATGGCAGCTCAAAATTATACCAGTGAAATCTGCCTTCCAAAAACCATATGGCGTTCCTTTCCTTCTGCGCCCTGCTGTCTGCCCGTACAGCAGTTTACGACCACATATGGAGTGTTTCTGTAAACTACAGAATCAGGGCAATAAATATTGATTTTTGTTTGTCTGTTAACCCTTGCTTTGCAAGTGGAAAATTTGGATTAAAATGGAAAATCTGCCCAAAAAGTGAAATTCTGAAATTTCATCTCCATTTTCCATTAATTCTCGAGGAACACCTAAAAGGGTTAACAAAGTTTGTAAAATCAGTTTTGAATACCTTAAGGGGGGTAGTTTCCAAAATGGGGTCATTTGGAGTGGTTTCTATTATGTAAGCCTCACAAAGTGACTTCATACCTGAACTGGTCCTTAAAAAGTGGGTTTTGGAAATTTTAAATTATTTTTTTTAAAGATTTGCTTCTAAACTTCTAAGCTTTCTAACGTCCCCAAAAAATAAAATGGCATTCACAAAATTATCTAAACATGAAGAAGACATATGGAGAATGTAAAGTAATAATTTTTTGAGTTATTACTATCTATTATAAAAGTAGAGAAATTGAAATTTGCCAATTTTTAAAAATTTTTTGGGTACATTTAGTATTTTTTTATACATAACAATGACATTTTTTATGTTTACTCTGAGTTTATTAATATCAAAAATGACAATAAATGAATAAGAACATTTAGAATGCATACAATCTACAATAGGACCGCCTAGGATCCAATGTCTTAATTGCCAATGAGAATAGCTATTATTAGTCTAACACATATAAAGAATGTATACATTCGCCAAATAAGGTATACAAAAATATAAATTCTCTTGTTAACAGTGTAACTATGCTAGTCAATAAACATAGAAAGCATTATAAACTGTTTAGTCTATTATCAATCTCAACATATTCCTTATGACTGTAAAACTTGCCTCGTTAAATACCATCACCGACAAGTAAGACAATAGTATGGGGAAGGAGAACAGAAGGATATAAAGGAAGGGAAGAGGGGGGTGGAAAGAGAAGACGCCAATAAAAGATGTTAATACAAAGGGGTCCTGACCCGAAGACACTTTGAGAGATCCTGAGAACTCGTAAAGTTCATACCAAATCATTAAACCCTGGAGACTCCAAGAACTGGAGTAAGGGGTTACAACTATGTGCAAAGAACTCAGACCTTTCTTGCTGATCTGCTGTCAACTCTTCCACGCACAATGTAAATCTTAACTCTCTTGTCCATTCAAGCAATGTGGGTGGAGAACTGGATTTCCAATGTCTGGGGATAACCATCCGCACAGCTGACAGGCAATATCTCAGAATCCATTTCTTGACTTGGCAAGAGAGCCAGGTATTAGGGACAGTAGAGTAAGTTGGGGGGTGTTAGGAATCGTCCTACCTGAGTATTTGGCATAAATCTGCAAGATTATTTCCCAGAACGAGTGGATTTTCGGACAGCTCCACCAAATATCTAACAGAGATCCCCTATCATTCTCGCACCTCCAGCACTTTTCTGAAACCGTAGGGAACATCTGACGTAATATAGTAGGACAATAGTACCACCTGGAAAGAATTTTGTAGTTCTTTTCTTTGACCTGTGACGCCAATGAGATTCCATGGGAGAACGTACACATCTTCTCCACCTCCTCATCTGTGAACCAGACCTGCAAATCAGATCCCCATTTATCGAAAAATGGGGCCCTCTCTCCACTATGTAGATCAAGGAGCACCCGGTATAGTGTGGACAAGGTACCTTTAATTATGCCTTGTTGCAGGTACACCCTATCAAAATCCGTCAGCGGGTTTACTGTTCCTCTGGAAAATGTGGCTCCAAAAAAGGAGTTTAATTGAGCGTATCCCAGCCAGGATGTCATGCTAAAAGCTGTGTTCTGGCGTAAAGCCTCAAATGAGGATAGTGTCCCTCCCTGATTCTCAGTAATTCATTGCGTGTGGTTTTAATGAGAAAGGAGGACGGGGTCATACCCGGAGTAAACGCTGGATTCCCATGAAGTGGGGTCATGGGTCCTGGTCTAAAGGTAATTTGGGATTTAGTAATCCATTCCTCCCAGACCGCGAGGACATGTCTCACAAGGTATAGGCAATCTTCCTGAGAGGGTCTATCGGACATAGTTAGCCAGGGTATGGCTTGAAGGGAGAGAGGCGACAAAGACTGTTCCAGCTAACACGTGTATAGACGTCATGGCAGCTCTTTAATCCAAGCGCTGCAAAACGCTTGGATTAAAGCTTCTGCCCCTGGACTGCTGCTGTCATGGACAGCATACAGTCCAGTAATGCAGGCAAGGGACCAGAGTGGTCCCTTTCCGACGATTGCTCCGATTGGTTAGTCTATGCAGACTAACCAATCGGAGCGTGGCACTTTGTAAAAATGCCGGTTTCATGCTGTGATCTCCACGCTGGAGATCACAGCCTGAAATCAGCAATGACCCCCACTGTGCCCCCATGCCCCTGATATATTCACTGCTCCTCATATTCCCCCAGATGCGGCCATTGTGCCTCCGATTGCCCCTATTGTCCCCCTGCAGCCTGTTCCTATGTGCCAGCATTGATGGCAGCGGCTCAGAAACAGAGACACTGCCATCAGCAGAGAGTGTTAGCTGCAACGCAAAATTGGAGCTGGCACCGATCGGCCGTTTAAGCCCATAGATGCCGCGGTCAGCAGCCACCCGTAGCATCCATGGGGTTGAGAGGGACGGAGCTCCCTCTCTCCTGCATTGCGCCGCGGCTGCAATGGCAGCCGGACACCTTACAAAGGTGTCCGGGCTGCCATGTATCTAAGGTTGATCAGACTCTTAGTGTAAATGTAGCACTGACTATACAGTGCATTGCAATAGATGACTATTGCAATGCACTATATAGTGATCAGGCCCACTGGATCTTGAAGATCCAGATGGGTCTTGATAAATAAATTAAAAAATGTAAAACCAAGTGAAAAAATTTAAATAAATATAAAAAAATTTAATAAAAATTGTCTTTTGTCATGTCAGTTCATTTATGTCATAAAAAAATGAAATAAATAAAAAAATTACACATATTAGGTATCGCCGCGTCCGTAATGACTGGCTCTATAAATATATTTCATGATCCACCCTGTCTGATAAACACCATAAAAAATAAAATTCAAGCTGTGTAATAAAAAAAGCCATTTTTGTCACCTTACATAACAAAAAGTGTTAACACCAAGCGATCAAAAAGGCGTATGTCCCACAAAATGGTACCAGAAAACCGTCACCTCATCCCTCAAAAAAATGAGATCCTAACTAAGACAATCGGTCAAAATTTTTTAAAAACCATCACTCTCAGACAATGGAGACACTAAAATATGATTTTTTTTTTACTTCAAACTGCTATTATTGTGTTAAACTGAAATAAATGTAAAAAAAGTATACATATTAGATATTGCCGCATCCGTAACAACCTGCTCTATAAAAATATCACATGACCTAACCCCTAAGATGAACACCGTAAAAAAAAAAAAAACTGTGGCAAAAAAGCCATTTTTTGTCACCTAACATCATATAAAGTGCAACACCAAGCGATCAAAAAGGCATATGCCCCCCAAAATAGAATCAATCAAATTGTCACCTCATACCGCAAAAAATGAGACTAACTAAGACAATCGGTCAAATAATAAAAAAGCTATGGTGGCTCTCAGACTATGGATACACTAAAACATCATTTTTTTTAAAAAAAAAATGCTATTATTGTGTAAAACTTAAATAAATAGGAAAAAAAGTATACATATACTATAAAAAGGTCAAATGAACTAACCCCTCAGGTGAATGCTGTAAAAATAAATAAATTAAAACTGTGCTAAAACAACCAATTCTTTGGTCACCTTGCCACATAAATAATAATGTGTAATAATGAATGATCAAAAAATCATATGTATCCAAAAATGGTACCAATAAAAACAACAACTCTTTCTGCAATAAATGAGCCCCTGCACAAGACGATCGGCAGAAAAATGAAAAGAATATGGCGTTCAGAAAATGGAGATACAAAAACTATTTTATTTTCAAAAATGCTTTATTATGTAAAACTGAAACAAACAAACATAGAAAGTAGACATATTTGATATCATTGCGTCTGTAACAACCTGCTCTATAAAAATAGCACAGGATCTACCCTGTCAGATGAATCTTGTAAAAAATTAAAAATAAAAATGGTGCCAAAACAGACATTTTTTTGTTACCTTGCCACACAAAAAACGTAATATAGAGCAATTAAAAATCATATGTACCCCAAAATAGTACCAATAAAACTGGAACCTTAACCCCTAGTTTCCAAAATGGGGTCCCTTTTTGGGAGTTTCTACTGTAGGGGTGCATCAGGGGAGCTTCAAATGGGACATAGCATCTAAATATCAGTCCAGCAAAATCTGCCTTCCAAAAACCATACGTCGCTTCTTTTCTTCTGTGCCCTGCCATGTGCCCATACAGCAGTTTACGGCCACATGTGGGGTGTTTTTGTAAACCGCAGAATCGGGGTAATAAATATTGAGTTTTGTTTGGCTGTTAACCCTCGATGTATTAAAGAAAAAAAATGGATTAAAATGGAAAATCTGCCAAAAAAGAAAGAAATTTAGAAATTTAATCTCCATTTCCCTTTAATTCTTGTGGAACACCTAAAGGGTTAACAAAGTTAGTAAAATCCGTTTTGAGTAAATTGAGGGGTGTCGTTTCTGAAATGGGGTCATTTATGTGGTGTTTCCACTATGTAAGCCACACAAAGAACTGGTCCTTAAAAAGTGGGTTTTGGAAATTTTCTTAAAAATTTTAAGAATTGCTTCTAAAATTCTAAGCCTTCTAACGTCCTAAAAAAATAAAATGACATTTACAAAATGATGCCAACATAAAGTAGACATATGGGGAATGTTAAGTAATAAATATTTTATTAGTTATCGCTTTCTGTTTTAAAAGCAGAAAAATTTAAAATTTAGAAAATTGCAAATTTTTCAAAATTTGGGGTAATTTTTTTTTTTTCATAAATAAAGGTGAAATATATTGACTCGAATTTATGACTATCATGAAGTACAATGTGTCATGAGAAAACAATCTTAGAATGGTTTGGATAAGTAAAAGCGTTTCAAAGTTATTACCACATAAAGTGACACGTCAGATTAGCAAAATTAGACGTAGACATGGGGGCATCAACGACCCTTGGTCATGAAAGGGTTAAACCTTTATGTCTCCAATCTAAAAGTCTAGTGAGTACCGCCGCTTCATGATATAAGCGAATATCCGGTAATCCAAACCCACCCAGGGATTATGGTTAATCAGGATCCTTTTATTCAATCTAGCTTTACTGGTATGCCAAATGAACCTGTTGAGGGCCTTTTGGATCTCTAAGAAATACTATTTAGGAAAGTGAATAGGTATGGTTTGGAAGAGGTATAAAAACCTCGGCAAGATGTCCATTCGGACAGTATTCATTCGACCGAACCATGAAAGGTATTTAAGTTTGTACGTCTGTAGTTCGTCAAGAGTTCTCTTCTGCAGAGGTAAGTAGTTTAAGGGGAATAGCAGGTGCGATTGAGCTGGGACCTAGATGCCTAAATACGATAGGCTATGGGCTGTCCATTTGAAAGGGAAATTATGTTTGAGAGATGCTGTCATCTTTTGAGAAAGAGAAATATTTAACATTTCAGTCTTATCGATGTTCACCTTAAAATTACTATTACTATTAAATCTGTCAAATTCCTTAAGCAAGAACGGGATGGAGATGTGGGGGGAGGTCACATATAGCAGGTGGTCATCTGCGTACAGTGCAAGTTTATTTTATGTCACATGTTCGGGGTCTCTACTCCCTTGATGTTTGGGTTGTTTCTTATTGCCTCTGCAAGATGTTCCATTGACAGGACATATAGAAGTGGAAACAAGGGACAGCCCTGCCGCGTTCCATTGTGTATGTCGAAGGAAGGGACCAAAATACCATTCGTTCGGACTCGTGCTCAGGGGTGAGTATACATTGCTGCCACCATCTCTATGCCTATTTGCTTTAAGGATGCCAGCATAAATTACTAGTGCACCCTATCGAATGCCTTTTCGGCATCTACCGACATCAGGCACATGGGGGTCTTTTGCTTCTGAACCTGTAAAATGAGGGTAATGGTGCGGATAGTTTTGTCTCTTGCTTCCCTCCCCGAGATGAATCCTACTTGGTCCCTGTTGATAATATCAGGCAGTATATTACTGAGTCTGTTTGCTAGGATCTTTGAGAAGACAATCACAATTTATTAAAGATATAGGCCTATAGTTACAGTGCCATCTTTATTTGGTTTAGGTATAACCACTATGTGGGCTTCTAGAGATTGCTTAGTAAAGGGACACATAGGGGATATACAATTATATACCTACGTGAGGAAGGGGAGCAGTAATTCTTGACATCTTTTAAAGAAGATGGCTGTAAAACCATCCGGGCAAAAATGAAATAAAGAAGACAGTCTAGCTCACCATCCTTCTCATGAATAGCCCCAAAGTGCATGGAAGGCTTTGGAGGAATGGACCAAACACGTTAAATCCAGCACTGCACGGGAGCCTTATAAAATCTCTTTATTCCATGCGATAAAACATCCAACATACCTATACAGAAGTCGTTTACACGTTTCAGACCCAACAGTCTTTACTCATAGCATAGTTCTTAATGGGAGGTTTCCGTCCTCTCTCAGCTCACCTTAAAACACCTGTGTTATGGTTTGACAGGTGTGCCGCCCCAGTCAAACTCCACAGCTGCAACTGTCTTTGGAGAAGGTAGCCAATTATGCTATGAGTAAGGACCATTGGGTCTAAAACATGTTAACTACTTCTATTCTGATCTGTCAGATGTTTTCTTGCATGGAATAAAGAGATTTTACTGTCAGCCTTAAAACACAGACCTTACAAGACATGGCTTGCATCTATAATTGCTTCACAGACTGAGATCCTGCCATCTGTAGTAAGAATGTATGAGTTCCATTATGTCCTGTACTTCTAACCAATAGTGGCTTCTCTTCAGTGTGAGTTCTCCCATGTGTAGTAAGACTTGATTTGTGACTAAAACACTTTCCACATTCAGGGCATGAATATGGCTTCTCCCCTGTGTGAGTTCTCAGATGTTCTACAACAGCTGATTTGTAACTAAAACACTTTCCACATTCAGGACATGAATATGGCTTCTCCCCTGTGTGAGTTCTCAGATGTTCTACAAGAGCTGATTTCACAGTAAAATATTTACTACATTCTGGGCACATAAATGGTTTCACCCCTGTGTGAGTTCTCTGATGTTCCACAAGATGTGATTTCTGACTAAAACATTTCCCACATTCAGGACATGAATATGGCTTCTCCCCTGTGTGAGCTCGCTGATGTCTATGAAGATCTGAACTCTGACTAAAACACTTCCCACATTCAGGACAAAAATATGGCTTCTCCCCTGTGTGAGATTTCTTATGTCTATTAAGATCTGAATTCTGACTAAAGCATTTCCCACATTCTAAACACAAAAATGACTTTTCCCCTAAGTGGATTCTTAGATGGTACACAAGATCTGATTTGTGACTAAAACATTTCCCACATTCTGAACATAAAAATGGTCTCTCCCCTGTGTGAGTTCTCTGATGTCCATCCAAAAAGAATTTCCTGGTAAAAGATTTTCCACATTCTGAGCATGAAAATGACCTTTTATCTCTGTGATTTTTCTCATGTAAGGAAAGATTAGATTTCCTTTTAAAATGTTTCCCACGGTTCTGATTAGTTCTTGTTTTGCCAATTAGTGATTGTCTAGATGAAGGTTTCTTGTGACCAGCGGTATCGAAAGAGAGATCTTCGCTGTGAAGGAATGAGGGTACATTAGGAGTTATACAATCATCTTCTGTGGTATTGTTATCTTCTGCTTCATGATAGGAAGGTAAATGGAGATGCTTATGGTATACTGTCATCCTGTCTTCACCTGGAAAATAAAACAAAATGTTCTTACTTTCCCAAAACAAACTTTATTTATATTAATCAGTCAAGCTTTCTTGAGACAATAGCAATCTAGGAAACAAAGTAAATAGGAAAAATTTATGAAACCGATGCTAGTGGCAACCAATCCCATTCCAACTATATTTTTCAGACAGGCTTTGGAAAATTAAAGAAGTGATTTGGTTGATTGTCTTGGGCAACAACTCCATACTCTTTGCAACAAGTTTATTTTCTTACTTACACCTATCCTTTTCAATTCTCAGCTTCTATATCTTCTAAACCCCTTTACTGCCGACCTATTCTGGGCATTTAGGATGAATAATTTTTTCAGTGTTGCATTCCAATTTTTTTTGGCAGTCTTAGGGCGCATACCACTTATAAATTTATTTTCATGAACACTTTCTGGGTGGGAATGTGAAAAAACAACAACAATTCAACCTCTGATTAAGGCATTTGAAAATTTGCACTGTTTACCGTATGACACAAAAATGTGTTACCTTCATTCTGCAGGTTAGTATGATTATGGTTTTCCCAAATTTGTACAGTTATGTTATGTACTTATCTGCCTGCGCCTCCACAGAAATCTCCGCCTCACTATGGCGTCATCGCCGGCATCGTTTGGTTACCAACCCATATGGCTCTGGGGCTAGTTGGCCTATCAGGGAGCAGGGAAGCTGGATCAATAGGGCTCTGATATTTATCATCTGCTTCTGACTTGTCCTGTTTGACTTCTGTTTCCCCTCTAGTTTAGATCCTGTGCACTTATCCAGTTTAGGGACCGTCGACCAGTTGGGAGACGCCGACCAGTTGGGGGACGCCGTTTAGGGCATACTGTCCAAGGAGGTAGGGGAAGTGGTGCAGGTGAAGTTTAGGGATGCACTATTTCCTACCTTATGTGACAGATTCACATGTCATACCAAATTCTCTCTGTGGCGTTTTCCTTTATGGCATGGATCCAATGTGGGCCTTGGTAGACCAAATGCATGGTCTCAAACAACTGCTACAGCACGTTGCAAAAAGGGTCAAACATCACGAAACTACTAGGTCTTCACCCATTATAATAGTTCCCTCACAGCTCCTAGAACATCAAGTTAAATTGTCTGTTCTCACTCCTTGGGCCCCGACTTCTTTGCTTAAAGCCCTGCAGCAATTTTTGTGCTTCGCTAGCTATTGCCATAAGTGTCACGACCATGGTATGGCCGTGGCTCCTGAACCGCATGCAGTTGCCTGTGGTGTGGAGTTGTTGTCAATCACAGTTGAGGGCTGAAGTATTTTTCCTCACCTGTGGTTGCTGCTGGCAACATTAGGTTTGTGGCAGTAGAGCAGCTGGAACTGGTTGCTAGGCTGCTCGCTGTCATTGCATGCGGTTGCACCTGGCAACCTGTTTATTAGGTGTGCCTTGTGTTTTTCTGGTGTGGACAGGGTTTGTTATGTGTACACTTTCTCCTTTAAGTGGCTGTCTTCCCTTCCCTGGTGTTAGAAGGGTTAATTCCCTTCTGTGTGTGTGAACACTGGGTGTGTCTGTGTGGGTGTGGCTACTTGGGCTATAAAGCCTCAGTGGAGACCTGAAGCTGAGGGGTACTCCAACCTTGTTTGTAAGCTGGAGGCACCCTCCTGGTCCCTTATACCATCTGCCAGTGAGGGCCACCCTTGTGGTCATAAATCTTGTTTAAATGTTGTTATGTGATGTTAAACTTATGTTAGACATTATTGTTCTTTTATATTATATGTCTAGTGGTGTCTCTTTAGTTATTGCAGCGTATGGTCCTGGGTTCCTGTCTGATGTGTAGTGTGTGCTGTGTCCGTCTATGTTGTTTTGGACTGCAGCACTTGTGCACGGGTCCCAGGCTGTGTGTCTGTGGCAGGTAGGTGTGATACTAGTTTCAACTACCTGCCATTGCCATATGTCTGTATATGTTTCCCTTCTCCTTTATAGCTTGGCCAGCGAGACTCCTGTTGCTCCGTATCCAGGAGGAACAGGTCATCTTACCCTGCTCCTAGTCCAGGGCCACCCTGAGGGCTAGTAGGAATTACAGGTTCCAGTGTATGAGCCCTCCCACCATCAGGGTCGGCTCATACGGCTAGGAGACAGGGTCAGAATTAGGGATGTGATAGGAGGTGACCGGCTCCCTGATTCCTGTCCTGGCCTAACAGCTATACTTCAGAGAGACATCGCACGGCTGAGGGTTTCCCCCATCCTCAGCCGTGACAATAAGTTCATCAAACTTTTTATGTTATATTGAAACCTCTTACTGATATGACTAAGAAGGGGGTGGATCTTCTTCATTGGCAGCCAAAGATAATATTAGCTCTTGAATCTCTAAAAAGATGTTTCATGGAAGCTCCTGTTTTGGTCCTGCCTGATCTGACTAGGCCAATTGTGGTGAAGGTCAATGCCTCTGAGGTGGGGCTGAGAGCCATGCCTTCTTGTCTCACACCATGTGGGGGTTTTTTATTGCAAATTTTCCCTGACAGAGTGGGCTCCTTGACACCAAGTGGACCTTTGAAGACTGGAATCACTTTCTGGAGGAAACTATACATCAAGTAACGGTCCTTAACCAACCACAGGAATTTGACATTTTTAGAATCAGCTAAATGTTTTAATCCCAGACAGGCTACATGGGCATAGTTTTTCACCTATTAATTTAGTGATCACTTTCAGGACAGGGTCTAAGAATATTAAGGCAAATGCCTTCATATTTCAGTTATCACCACCTGATCTGGCCTCTGAGATCAGGTCTAACCAAGATCTGGCCCCTGAGGACAGGCCTGAAAATAAACTGTTTGCCCACAGTCCACAGGAGATTGGTGTCAAGGACTTCATAAAGGGTTTCTGTGTACCCCAAAATGTGTGTTCAATATATTTTATATCAATCATCTAGTTTTGTGTCCACAAGCTACAGTCCTGATCAAAAGTTTAAGACCACTTGAAAAATGGCAAAAAATCATATTTAGCATGGCTGAATCTTAACAAGGTTCCAAGTAGAGCTTCAACATGCAACAAGAAGAAATGTGAGTGAGACAAAACTTTTTTTGAGCATTCAATTTAATGAAAACAACAAATAAACTGAAACAGGCTGTTTTTCAGCTGATCAAAAGTTTAGGACCACACCTCCAAAAAAAAAACTAAACCCCCCTAAAACAGAAATCCAACTTCCAAACATGAACTCAGTAATGAGTAGCTACGCCGTTATTGTTTATCACTTCAAAAATTTGTTTTGGCATGCTTGATGCAAGCGTTTCCATGAGGTGAGTGGGAACATTTCTCCAAGTGGTGAAGACGGCCGCACGAAGGCCATCTACTGTCTGGAACTGTTGTCCATTTTTGTAAACTTCCCTTGCCATCCATCCCCAAAGGTTCTCAATTGGATTTAGATCAGGGGAACACGCAGGATGGGCCAAAAGAGTGATGTTATTCTCCTGGAAGAAGTCCCTTGTCCTGCGGGCATTGTGTACTGTAGCGTTGTCCTGTTGAAAAACCCAGTCGTTACCACACAGACGAGGGCCCTCAGTCATGAGGAATGCTCTCTGCAACATCTGGACATAGCCAGCGGCCGTTTGACGCCCCTGCACTTCCTGAAGCTCCATTGTTCCACTGAAGGAAAAAGCACCCCAGACCATTATGGCACCCCCTCCACTGTGGCGCGTAGAAAACATCTCAGGTGGGATCTGCTTGTCATGCCAGTAACGTTGGAAACCATCAGGACCATCAAGGTTAAATTTTTTCTCATCAGAGAATAAAACTTTCTGCCACCTTTGAATGTCCCATGTTTGGTGCTCTTTTGCAAAGTCCAAACGAGCAGTTCTGTGGAGTTCAAGGAGACGAGGTCTTTGAAGACGTTTTTTGTTTTTGAAGCTCTTCAGTCTCAGATGCCGTCTGATGGTTATGGGGCTGCAGTCAGCACCAGTAAGGGCCTTAATTTGGGTCGAGGATCGTCCAGTGTCTTGACGGACAGCCAATTGGATCCTCCGGCTCAGTGCTGATGAAATTTTTTTGGGTCTTCCACTTGACTTTTTTGTTTCATAACCCTCAGGATCATTTAAGATGGCGCGCTGTGAGAGACCCTGCTTATGCAGTTCAACAACCCGACCACGTTCAAAAAGGGAGAGTTTTTTTGCCTTTGCCATCACAACGTGTGACTACCTGACAGAAAATGACAATGAATCCACATCTTTGCACAGATTTGGCCTTTTAAAGGCATGTGGTCCTAAACTTTTGATCAGCTGAAAAACAGCCTGTAATTGAATGCTCAAAAAATGTTTTGTCTCACTCTCATTTCTTCTTGTTGCATGTTGAAGCTCTACTTGGAACCTTGTTAACATCCAACAATGTAAAATATGATTTTTTGCCATTTTTCAAGTGGTCTTAAACTTTTGAGCAGGACTGTATCAGTACTAAAGTGAGACAGACGCATTCAACTTCCCCTTCCAGTGCATTGTATCCACTGCACAGGCAGCTTGGCTTCTGCCTCTGGGGTTCCAGATAGTATCAGCTGCAGCAACCTCTTCTGTTCTGCACTGAAGTTGTGCCCCGGCTTGCACAACAAAAACAGGTGAGCAGAATATGCACCCTATTGAGGGTTTCTGCACTTTTACATACTCACATTAGAACCTTTTCTCTTTGGCTACTTTTTGCTGTTACTCCTAGAGGCTTATCTTTCTACAGCTGCCATGCCTTCTGCACTTTGATTGACAGGTAGTGAATACATGATAACTTCTGGTCATGTCAAAGAGCATAGGGCGCAGCAGTTGCACAGAGAGATGAACCCCTAGGTGAACACATCCTACTGGTCGTTTGCCTATTTTCAAAAGAACTTGGTCCAGCAAAATAGTTTTTTTTCATTCTGACATTAATTCTCTGGTTCTGACCTGGCCTATCTGACTTCTATTTTATTCTAGTTCAGGTCCCAATCACTTATCCAAGTTAAGGACCGTCGACCAGTTGGGGGCCACTGTTTAGGGTGGATTGTCCAAGTAGGTAGGGTTATTTCAGTTTAGTCAGAGAAAACACTTTACAGTTATCTACTGAAAAATGAATATTCACTGTATCTCACTATCTCAAGTAGTACTTATAAATTACTTCCCGTACAAATGGCTGTGACTCCAGCTGATGTGATTGTCACTTGTTATGGCCACCATGACTAACCCTTAGCAGCAATCCACACATTGGGAGGGCTAAAAGTGTATGTTTAGTTCACTTCAGGACAACGTACAGCATTTCCACTGACTGCATTTCCTTTAGTACAGACCTGATGGGTTCAATATTGTCCAAAGTGTTTTTCTTTAACTCTTTTGCTGCCAGGGGTTTTTTGGACATTTTGCATCCCTATAAGCCAGGATAATTTTTCCAGGATAAATATACAAATAAACATACCGGTAAATTCTAAATAAAAAAAAAAAAAAATCATACTAACCCCACATTCATATTTTCTTAAAGTAGACTCCTGGCACACTGTCAAAATGCCACTCAGCTCATCATACACACAGACACCTTAATGGAACTTTCAATATGTAATTTTCATAGAAATTCCATAAAAGTTGGCATAATTGGGTAAAAGTGTGGCCCATGCAAAACAATATATACACCACACCTCCTGAAAATAAATGTTCACTATATACACAAATCACCAAAAATCAAGAGGCTGCAAACTATTTTTTAACAAGGTCCAATGACTAAAAACAATCATTTACAGCAACAGTCAAAAGACGAAAATATCCTTTCTGACTGAAGAAAATCATTTTCAGCTGTCAGAAATATATTAGATATTCCTCTCTACTGATGTGTAATACACTTACAGCCAATGCATGACAATAAGAAAAAAGTTTTAAGTAAAAAAAAAAAAAGCGTCCTTTTCCCCCAAAAAATAAAATAAATAAAAATTGTAAAAAATAGGGAAAAAAGAAAAGTTGAAATATTAGGTATCGCCGCGTCCGTATCGACCGGCTCCATAAAAATATCACATGACCTAACCCCTCAGGTGAACGTCAAAAAATAAAAATAAAGACTGTGCTAAAATAAACATTTTTTGTCACCTCACATCACTAAAAGTGCAACAGCAAGCGATCAAAAAGGTGTATGCCCCCCAAAATCATACCAATCTAACAGTCACCTCATCCCACAAAAAATGAGCCCCTACCTAAGACAATCGCATAAAAATTAAAAAAATCTAGGGCTCTCAGACTATGGAGACACTAAAACATGATTTTTTCTTTGTTTCAAAAATGATATTAATGTGTAAAACTTAAATAAATTTAAAAAAGTGTACCTAT
This sequence comes from Bufo bufo, assembly GCF_905171765.1. Classification (NCBI taxonomy): domain Eukaryota; kingdom Metazoa; phylum Chordata; class Amphibia; order Anura; family Bufonidae; genus Bufo; species Bufo bufo. The sequence goes on from NC_053392.1 coordinate 614,045,826, forward strand.
AAGTTATTGGCACGTCTGTAACGACCTGCTCTATAAAAATATCACATGACCTAACTCAGGTGAACAACGTCAAAAAAATAAAATAAAAACTGTGCTAAAAAAACATTTTTTGTCACCTTAAATCACTAAGGCCCCTTTCACACGGGCGAGTATTCCGCGAGGATGCGATGCGTGAGTTCAACGCATTGCACCCGCACTGAATACCGACCCATTCATTTCTATGTGGCTGTTCACATGAGCGGTGATTTTCACGCATCAGTTCTGCGTTGCGTGAAAATCGCAGAATGCTCTATATTCTGCGTTTTTCACGTAACGCAGGCCCCATAGAAATCAATGGGGTTGCGTGAACATCGCAAGCATCCGCAAGCAAGTGCGGATGCGGTGCGATTTTCACGCACGGTTGCTAGAAGACGATCGGGATGGAGACCCGATCATTATTATTTTCCCTTATAACATGGTTATAAGGGAAAATAATAGCATTCTGAATACAGAATGCATAGTAAAATAGCGCTGGAGGGGTTAAAAAAAATTAATAAATAATTTAACTCACCTTAATCCACTTGATCGCAGAGCCCGGCATCTCCTGCTGTATCCTTTGCTGAACAGGACCTGTGGTGAGCGCATTCATTACAGGAAAATGACCTGTGGTGACGTCACTCCGGTCATCACATGAGCCATCACATGATCTTTTACCATGGTGGTGGACCATGTGATGACCGCAGTGACGTCACCACAGGTCCTGTTCAGCAAAGGAGACAGAAGGAGATGCCGAGCTCCGCGAGCAAGTGGACTAAGGTGAGTTAAATAAAAAAAAAATTAACCCCTCCAGCGCTATTTAACTATGCATTCTGTATTCAGAATGCTATTATTTTCCCTTATAACCTTGGGTACCAAACATGCGCGATTTTTCTCACGCGAGTGCAAAACGCATTACAATGTTTACAATGTGTTCCCGTAACGCATCCCGCACCTTTTCCCGCAACGCCCGTCTGAAAGAGGCCTAAAAGTGCAACACTAAGCAATCAAAAAGGTGTATTTGTCACGGATGAATTTGCAGAAAGCTGGAAATTATAAATAAACGACCGAATGGCTTAATCCCAAACTAAGGAGCATATAGGTGAGTTTTAATGTAGAAATACTAAAAAAATCACAATGAGCCCCTCACACAGGGACTAATATACATACAGACAGACAGACAATAAGGGGCTTATTCAGGACCAGAAGATGTGGGGGCAAGGCCATAGGGGTCCCTAGTATATCCCTAGGGTATCCCTTATCTATTCTCTGCCCAGAGATGCACCCAGATGGTGGGAGCACTCTGTCCCTGTGCCTAACCTATCTGTCCTTAAAACACCCTTTCGACAAATACGGACCCTTATGGATGCCTGGGTCATTCAATATAATCCAAAATATACAAGATGATTGTCTAAATGAATGGTTCTCGTCTCGACGCGTTTCCCCTTATGGATAAGGTTCGTCAGGAGACAACCAGTAAACAACCAACTTTTTTTTTTATTCCTTACTTGGGGAATTTTTTTTTTACATGTGAAACCTTTTTTTTAAATATTTTTTATTTTACACTTTTTGTCCCCCATAAGGTCATACAAGACCTCTGGGGGACATTTACTTCACTTTTTTTCTTTTCTTCCACTGTTGATTTCTCCTGTAACTAGGGCTGACATAGTAGCCCCAGTTACAGGAGAAATACACCCCCCCCCCCCCCCAGAGAGGCTGTACAGCACAATACAGCGCTGTACAGTCTCAGAGCAGGGCTGATCAACGTCTCTGAAAGACCTCACACAGCTCCTGCACTCTCCGGTCCCAGCGGTCACATGACCACCAGGCCGGAACAGGAAGTGCATAGCACTTCCTGCTCTACATACACAGCGCTCGGTGAGCGCTGTGTATGCAGCAATCCAGAAGGCAGGGACACCTGGGCACTGTCCCTGCCTTCTCTCTGGGTTGCCCTGCTGTCACTGACAGCGGGCAACCCGATCAGCAGCTGCACGATTAGCGTGCCGCTGCAGTTTCTGAATAGATGTTCTGGAACGTCTATTCAGAAATAGAGAACTACCTCCTGGACGTTTTTAGTCTATGGGCGGACGGGAGGTGGTTAATAACTATTTTCCCCCTTAGGGGCCAGAACCTGGGATCTTTTAATCCCTTGTCCTATTCACCCTAATAGAGCTCTATTAGGGTGAATGGGACCTCACACTTTCCCTGCTGCCCTGTGCTTTGTGCACAGGGCAGCAGGAAGATGACTATGGCAGCCAGGACTTCAGTAGCGTCCTGGCTGCCATGGTAACCGATCCGAGCCCCAGGATTACACAGCTGGGGCTCCGATCAGAAGCTGCCACTGCCACCAATGAAGAGGAGGGGACCCTGTGGCCACTGCCACCAATGAGAAGGGGAGGGGACCCTGTGGCCACTGCCACCAATAATTTTAATACTGGGGGGTTGAGAGGGGCGGGCGCACTGTGCCACCAATGATTTTAATGGGGTGGGGGGGGGGAAGAGCACTGCGCCACCAATGTTAATTAACCCTTAATACAGGAGGCAGGTACTGGCAGCAGATCAGCGGCAGTTAACCCCTCAAGTGCCACACCTGAGGGGTTAACTGTCGCTGATCGCAGCTCCCTGTCAGAGGCAGGGTGCCGGCTATGTGATTCTGCTGCCGACACCTGCCTCCTGCATTATGTGTTAAAGACGACCTTATATGGGTCCAGAATTTAAGTAGCAGGCTACACAGAGCGGCGCCCAGAGATGTCCCAGGACTTACTATTATTTCTGGGCGCCGCTCCGTTCGCCCGTTGTGCCCCATTACTGTATCCTGCTCCATATACTAATTACTATCAAAGCAATGGGGAGGACAAATCAGCTTCTCTCGTGGGCGTTCCTTCTCCATGCGCTGCGACTGGACAGCGCTACAGCCAGGGAAAAGGAACGCCCACTAGAGAAGCTGATGTCTCTTCCCCATTGCTCCGATGTAAGCGGGCAGGGCGGATTAGTGTAACTCCTTCCCTGCCAGACTGTCCGAGAAGTCCACGTAGAGGCGGCGGAGTGCCGGGAGCACCCCGGATTACTGGGGGCAGCCATGTGAGGGCAAATACCCAGGCGTCAGGACAAAATTCCTGATCGCCATGGCGACCTGGGATTTGTCGAGCCCTGCACAAAATGATCCAAACATGAAGTAGACATATGGGGAATGTAAAGTAATAACTATTTTTGGAGTTATTACTATCTATTATAAAAGTTGAGAAATTGAAATTTGCTAATTTTTCCAAATTTTGGTAAAAAAAATTCTAAATAAAAATGGAATTTTTTTACTTAATTTTACCACTGTCATGAAGTACAATATGTGTCGAGAAAACAAACTCAGAATGGCCTGGAAGTTATTACCACCTAAAGTGACATGTCAGATTTGCTAAAAATGGCCTGGGCAGAAGGGTGAAAAATGGCTTGGTCCTGAAATGGTTAAAAGTGCATTTCATAAATTCTCTCCCCAATTTATTGACCCTTATGAAGTGCTTAAGTCATTAATCCTGTGTTACCAGATTCAATTAAAAATCATGACATGTTCCATAGATCTTTACTCAAACAATGTGTCACTTCTCTCATTCCTCCAGATGAGGTGCAGGGAGAGCTGGAGTACAAGGTCACTAAAATTGTAGATTCCAAGAGAGTACGACCACGTACAGGACAATACCTGGCTCATTGGAAATGTGATGGGGCAGAGGAGAGGTCATGAGTTTCTGATAGGGATATGCATGCTGACTAATTAAGAAACTTCATGAAACTCATCTGGATAAGCGTAGTCCGTTGGTTAAAGTGCAACTGACATTTCACTACCAACAATGAAATTCCTAACAGATGTGATGCTGAAGGGAAGATATTCATGAAGCTTTATTTTTCAGTTAATTTTACCTTTCTGATGTCTGTATTCAGCCCTCAGCAACCTTATTGTTCTGCACCTCTATACCAGCATCTTCCTAAGATGGCTGCACTTCCTGTGGTGATCTTTGCTTGGTCCTTGAGGCCATCCTGTATTTCCCTCACATGAACTAGCAGGACAAATCAGAATGCAGATATACTCCCCCACTACTCCAGAGCAGTGTGTATCCTCTCACATACAGCTAACCAGAGACAAGCCCTGCAATTACATGAAATCAGTAAGAAAGCATTTGTTTTAGCCTCTTAATAGTCACCTGTCAGCTCTGCAGCTGCTCCCTCATTCTACTCCACACTGTCAGGGAAGGGGGGGGGGGGCTGCTTTAGCTGCTGATATCTCTCGTTTGGTACCAGCTAGAGATATTGTTTGAAAACTGACATTGCAAGCTTTCAGACAATACCAGAATGACAGCAATCTGTTCAGTACAGGGGAAGATATCACTGATAGAAATCGGGATTCAGTGAATACAGCTAAAAAAGTAAAAATAAAAGCAGATTTTACCCACTATTATTCCCGATTTGATTTCTAACAGGATTTTAGCTCTGGTCTGGAATGTCAGCTTTCAAACAAGACCAGTTGCATGTTTCTAGCTGCTACCATTCAGGAGAAAGCAGCACGTAAAGCAGCCCTCCCCCCTCCACTTTCTGCCTAAGCCCAGGCACTCAGGGCTGTGCTCCTTCTCCCAGTACTCTCTCCGGCACTCAGGGCTGTGCTCCTCTGCTCAGTACTCTCCCCGGCACTCAGGGCTGTGCTCCTCTGCTCAGTGCTCTCCCCGGCACTCAGGGCTGTGCTCCTGCTCCCAGTGCTCTCCCCGGCACTCAGGGCTGTGCTCCTGCTCCCAGTGCTCTCCCCAGCACTCAGGGCTGTGCTCCTCCTCCCAGTGCTCTCCCCGGCACTCAGGGCTGTGCTCCTCCTCCCAGTGCTCTCCCCAGCACTCAGGGCTGTGCTCCTGCTCCCAGTGCTCTCCCCGGCACTCAGGGCTGTGCTCCTCCTCCCAGTGCTCTCCCCATCACTCAGGGCTGTGCTCCTCCTCCCAGTGCTCTCCCCGGCACTCAGGGCTGTGCTCCGGCTCCCAGTGCTCTCCCCAGCACTCAGGGCTGTGCTCCTGCTCCCAGTGCTCTCCCCAGCACTCAGGGCCATGCTCCTTCTCCCAGTACTCTCTCCGGCACTCAGGGCCATGCTCCTTCTCCCAGTACTCTCTCCGGCACTCAGGGCTGTGCTCCTCTGCTCAGTACTCTCCCCGGCACTCAGGGCTGTGCTCCTCCTCCCAGTGCTCTCCCCAGCACTCAGGGCTGTGCTCCTGCTCCCAGTGCTCTCCCCGGCACTCAGGGCTGTGCTCCTGCTCCCAGTGCTCTCCCCGGCACTCAGGGCTGTGCTCCGGCTCCCAGTGCTCTCCCCAGCACTCAGGGCTGTGCTCCTGCTCCCAGTGCTCTCCCCGGCACTCAGGGCTGTGCTCCTGCTCCCAGTGCTCTCCCCATCACTCAGGGCTGTGCTCCTCCTCCCAGTGCTCTCCCCGGCACTCAGGGCTGTGCTCCGGCTCCCAGTGCTCTCCCCAGCACTCAGGGCTGTGCTCCGGCTCCCAGTGCTCTCCCCAGCACTCAGAACTGTGCTCCTCCTCCCAGTGCTCTCCCCGGCACTCAGGGCTCTGCTCCTGCTTAGAACATGTTAGCCTACTGTATGTTATTAATGATTGCACTTTATGTAATGCTGTAGTATGATGGCATGTACAGTACAGACCAAAAGTTTGGACACACCTTCTCATTCAAAGAGTTTTCTTTATTTTCATGACTATGAAAATTGTAGATTCACACTGAAGGCATCAAAACTATGAATTAACACATGTGGAATTATATACATAACAAACAAGTGTGAAACAACTGAAAATATGTCATATTCTAGGTTCTTCAAAGTAGCCACCTTTTGCTTTGATTACTGCTTTGCACACTCTTGGCATTCTCTTGATGAGCTTCAAGAGGTAGTCCCCTGAAATGGTTTTCACTTCACAGGTGTGCCCTGTCAGGTTTAATAAGTGGGATTTCTTGCCTTATAAATGGGGTTGGGACCATCAGTTGCGTTGAGGAGAAGTCAGGTGGATACACAGCTGATAGTCCTACTGAATAGACTGTTAGAATTTGTATTATGGCAAGAAAAAAGCAGCTAAGTAAAGAAAAACGAGTACCCATCATTACTTTAAGAAATGAAGGTCAGTCAGCCAAAAAATTGGGAAAACTTTGAAAGTAAGGGCTATTTGACCATGAAGGAGAGTGATGGGGTGCTGCGCCAGATGACCTGGCCTCCACAGTCACCGGACCTGAACCCAATCGAGATGGTTTGGGGTGAGCTGGACCGCAGAGTGAAGGCAAAAGCGCCAACAAGTGCTAAGCATCTCTGGGAACTCCTTCAAGACTGTTGGAAGACCATTTCAGGGGACTACCTCTTGAAGCTCATCAAGAGAATGCCAAGAGTGTGCAAAGCAGTAATCAAAGCAAAAGGTGGCTACTTTGAAGAACCTAGAATATGACATATTTTCAGTTGTTTCACACTTGTTTATTATGTATATAATTCCACGTGTTAATTCATAGTTTTGATGCCTTCATAGTCATGAAAATAAAGAAAACTCTTTGAATGAGAAGGTGTGTCCAAACTTTTGGTCTGTACTGTATATTCTTATTTGTTCCTCAGTTTCACCCTAATCCTACATCCAGTAAATAAAGCAACATATTTCCACCCGGTCTCTTTTTTTGGCTAGCAGGAAGGTGTTTAACTGCCTGTCAAACTCCACATAGTCCCCAGGAATACATGAAGTGGGGACAGGACATACACACTTCAGCATCATCTTGAGGACATAGAGAATAGAAACCAGTACAAAAATCTTTGTATCTGATAAATCAGTCTCCAACAATCTATTTTTGATCAATTATTTTCATCTATTTTTCACAATCCATCTTCAACAACCTATTGGGGCATCCCCTGCATATACACATTGAAATGAACTAAGCTAACAAGGCTCTCCCCTCTCCTAACCCAGATGGTTCAAGACTCTGACATATAATTTGCTGGATACAGTTCTATGCCATTAAAGAACAGATTGTACAAAAAGCCTAAAAACAACAATCCCTTTCCTATAATGGAGCACAGGTCCATATCCCACAAGATCTTTCCCACCATATATTGTCACCCTAAAACTACTGCTAGACTTGCTTCTGGACTAAGGAATCTTTCATCGCTCAGGATTCCACTTCGCTCTTCTACTCAGAAATAGGTGGGGCTCAGCTATCTTCCTTCTGTGATCTTGGCAGCCTGGCCATTGATGGCAATTTCTTACTTTGCTGGATCTAGATTCCTTACATGTCCTTCAGATCCCAAAGATGGTCTTACCAAATAAAGGTGGCCTTGATTTCCTGCTGAGTGTCCTGCAACATCTCCTATGATACTGGTCTGCACTGCTTGAGGACTAGTCTAGTTATAAAGGTTTATACATTAAGGGGGTAATTTACTAATCTGAAATACGCCTAAATTTGGCGTATTTCAGGAGTAGATGGCAGCGCAACGGTTAGACAGCACTTGTAGGAGCACAGACTTCTCTTCAAACAGCTGATCGGGGGTTCCGGCTATTGGACCCCTACTGATCTGATATTGATGACCTATCCTGGGGATAGGTCTTCAATATAAATAAGCTGGACAACCCCTTTAAGTTGTCTTGGATGGGTCTTTAGTGCTACATTTTCCTTATTGATGGTGTCATGATATGGAAACCTATTTGACATTACAAGTAGTCTCATCTCAGCTCTGCAGGTTTGGTTTAGTTAGGACAGTTTTACCAGCTGGTTTCTCAAGGTCTCTCTCCTCTTATTTTTCTTATTATCGTTAGATGCATCTACTTTTCCACTCAAGACTAGGCCCTGATCTAACTGAATGTTTACATCCTGCACCGCTGGTCTCTCCTGTGAGGCGGGCACCTGTCTGTGAGGGAACATGGCCCTCTATGTAGAACTCTGACTCGAGAAGGACTTTTGCACACAATAGTGTTGTGTCTATAGCAGCAAAACTCCTAAAACTGAGCCTTCTGAATTAATTGTTGCGTTTTCATGTGATGGTGACAGCTCATCACCTCCCCCTCCCTGCACAGTGATCTATGCACAGGTCACATCTCCACATCACCTTTACATAGAAGTCAATGTGTCTGTTTCCTATGTTCATGTGGCTGCTGTAGAGCAAATCTCTGAACTACTCTTGACTAAAGAGAGCAGCAGCTCCAGCAAGATGGCTGTCCATTAATTATAGGCAAAACATTAATATACAGATAAGAAAACAGTGAATGTATCAGTATTTGGTTTCAGTGTGGAAAAAATACATACAAAATACAATATATATTACCTTTGAAGGTACCCAGAAAGTAAGTCATATGCAAAGCACCCTTGGATTTATTTCTCCCAAGCATCATGGACATCACAATCAGGCTCCACTCATTAGCTACTTCTCCTCTTGTCTGCTCACCTCCAATATGGATCCCACTAAATCTGGTTATGAACTTACATCTGTGTCTGTTAATTCTCTCCGGTTTACCATTGCACCAAACAATTAGGAGGCCATCCGAGTGAACTCGAGGGCTGCTTTAAACTCTCCCTAAAAGGACACTCTGACAGCAGTCAAACAAGATTTATCAAAGGCTCTTACCATTCACAGACGCTGATACAGGTTTATCAAGTCCACTCGTCGTTCCATCTGAACTTTCCTGCAAAGATTCAATGTTAAAGATATGAGAAAAAAGTAAAAGGAACCCGCGTTTATCTTATATCCAGGTGAAGATCAAACACCCCTAGAAGACATGAACCAGTCTGCCCTTGAGAAGAAGGATCTCCCCAAGTGGGCTCCATCTTTTATGACACCAGACCCTTTTGCAACCAACAATAACAACGAAAATGGAGCCTACAGTATACTCCACTGCTGGGGGAGGTCAGTAGACGGAGCGTACAGTATACTCCACTGCTGGGGGAGGTCAGTAGATGGAGCGTACAGTATACTCCACTGCTGGGGGAGGTCAGTAGACGGAGCGTACAGTATACTCCACTGCTGGGGGAGGTCAGTAGATGGAGCGTACAGTATACTCCACTGCTGGGGGAGGTCAGTAGACGGAGCGTACAGTATACTCCACTGCTGCTGGGGGAGGTCAGTAGACGGAGCGTACAGTATACTCCACTGCTGGGGGAGGTCAGTAGATGGAGCGTACAGTATACTCCACTGCTGCTGGGGGAGGTCAGTAGACGGAGCGTACAGTATACTCCACTGCTGCTGGAGGAGGTCAGTAGACGGAGCGTACAGTATACTTTACTGCTGCTGGGGGAGGTCAGTAGATGGAGCGTACAGTATACTCCACCGCTGGGGGAGGTCAGTAGATGGAGCGTACAGTATACTCCACTGCTGCTGGGGGAGGTCAGTAGATGGAGCGTACAGTATACTCCACTGCTGGGGGAGGTCAGTAGACGGAGCGTACAGTATACTCCACTGCTGGGGGAGGTCAGTAGACGGAGCGTACAGTATACTCCACTGCTGGGGGAGGTCAGTAGACGGAGCGTACAGTATACTCCACTGCTGCTGGGGGAGGTCAGTAGACGGAGCGTACAGTATACTCCACTGCTGGGGGAGGTCAGTAGATGGAGCATACTCCACTGCTGCTGGGGGAGGTCAGTAGACGGAGCGTACAGTATACTCCACTGCTGGGGGAGGTCAGTAGATGGAGCGTACAGTATACTCCACTGCTGCTGGGGGAGGTCAGTAGACGGAGCGTACAGTATACTCCACTGCTGCTGGGGGAGGTCAGTAGATGGAGCGTACAGTATACTCCACTGCTGGGGGAGGTCAGTAGATGGAGCGTACAGTATACTCCACTGCTGGGGGAGGTCAGTAGATGGAGCGTACAGTATACTCCACTGCTGCTGGGGGAGGTCAGTAGATGAAGTGTACAGTATACTCCACTGCTGGGGGAGGTCAGTAGATGGAGCGTACAGTATACTCCACTGCTGCTGGGGGAGGTCAGTAGATGGAGCGTACAGTATACTCCACTGCTGCTGGGGGAGGTCAGTAGATGGAGCGTACAGTATACTCCACTGCTGCTGGAGGAGGTCAGTAGACGGAGCGTACAGTATACTCCACTGCTGCTGGGGGAGGTCAGTAGACGGAGCGTACAGTATACTCCACTGCTGGGGGAGGTCAGTAGACGGAGCGTACAGTATACTCCACTGCTGCTGGGGGAGGTCAGTAGACGGAGCGTACAGTATACTCCACTGCTGGGGGAGGTCAGTAGACGGAGCGTACAGTATACTCCACTGCTGGGGGAGGTCAGTAGACGGAGCGTACAGTATACTCCACTGCTGCTGGGGGAGGTCAGTAGACGGAGCGTACAGTATACTCCACTGCTGCTGGGGGAGGTCAGTAGATGGAGCGTACAGTATACTCCACTGCTGCTGGGGGAGGTCAGTAGATGGAGCGTACAGTATACTCCACTGCTGCTGGGGGAGGTCAGTAGATGGAGCGTACAGTATACTCCACTGCTGGGGGAGGTCAGTAGATAGAGCGTACAGTATACTCCACTGCTGGGGGAGGTCAGTAGATGGAGCGTACAGTATACTCCACTGCTGGGGGAGGTCAGTAGATGGAGCGTACAGTATACTCCACTGCTGGGGGAGGTCAGTAGATGGAGCGTACAGTATACTCCACTGCTGGGGGAGGTCAGTAGATGGAGCGTACAGTATACTCCACTGCTGGGGGAGGTCAGTAGATAGAGCGTACAGTATACTCCACTGCTGGGGGAGGTCAGTAGATGGAGCGTACAGTATACTCCACTGCTGGGGGAGGTCAGTAGATGGAGCGTACAGTATACTCCACTGCTGGGGGAGGTCAGTAGATAGAGCGTACAGTATACTCCACTGCTGGGGGAGGTCAGTAGATGGAGCGTACAGTATACTCCACTGCTGGGGGAGGTCAGTAGACGGAGCGTACAGTATACTCCACTGCTGGGGGAGGTCAGTAGATGGAGCGTACAGTATACTCCACTGCTGCTGGGGGAGGTCAGTAGACGGAGCGTACAGTATACTTCACTACTGCTGGGGGAGGTCAGTAGATGGAGCGTACAGTATACTCCACTGCTGCTGGGGGAGGTCAGTAGATGGAGCGTACAGTATACTCCACTGCTGCTGGGGGAGGTCAGTAGATGGAGCGTACAGTATACTCCACTGCTGGGGGAGGTCAGTAGACGGAGCGTACAGTATACTCCACTGCTGGGGGAGGTCAGTAGATGGAGCGTACAGTATACTCCACTGCTGCTGGGGGAGGTCAGTAGATGGAGCGTACAGTATACTCCACTGCTGGGGGAGGTCAGTAGAAAGCTCCATTACATCAGTCTATAGAGGATTTGTAGAAACCTCAGCTTCATCTACCTGATGATCCAGTGGGATATTCTGCTTTTCCTCTGGACAGTCCTGGGAATACAGAGGACTGGGACATCTCTCTGGTGGATTTCTCTTTGTGGATCCATCTATCGGAAAAACACAATATATTGTCTACATTTAAGGATGTGATGATGGTTAAATCTACTGTGAAGCTGGTGATCCGTGAACGCTGACTTCCCGCTGTTCCCAGAAGGCCAGAACGCTTACCAGATTCCCCACTCCTAGGTTTTGGCAGTCCATGCTGCTCTGTCCTTTCCACACTTTGCCTGTAGTGCCTCTGTCTGCCCGGAGAGTGTGAGCTTCCTCCGGCTCTTTAAAGGGGTTCTCCAGGAATTAGGAAAAATGAAAATACGTAACTAATACTT